>NC_079336.1:11093290-11368509 GCF_029582105.1 Oenanthe melanoleuca
TCATCGTGTCTAGCACACAGAGTTTCAGCTAGCAAGCAGAAAATGCCTGAGAGGAAAAAGTTCTGTTTCTTCATCTCTCCCCACCTTGCCCACTGGCAGTTCTGTGGTAGGTACTCATGTTAAACAAGGATTCAGTGCCAAAAGCTATTTCCAGATTACAGGTAACAGCTTCATACCTTTCCAAAGAAATGACTGGCTCACTTTCTTTCAAAACCTGCAATCAGTTCATCCTACTCTTTCCAAGCTACTCTGCTGGTTTAAACATTTGCCTCCTCAGCCTGGAGCACTGTGAATTGCACCTCCTGCTCCCCTGCACAGCAGGTGATGGGTGTGGGCTGTGCTTGCCCCTTCCTGCTGCCTTTGAGCCACTCTGAGTTGTGGGGCTGAAAGCTCCATGGTGGGAGCTGCTCCTGCAAGCCTGCAAATAGGAGACAAGACCTGAGCAGAGCTGAAGGCCCACAGCTTCATTCTTTATCAGGAATGTCCTATCCACAGCCTTTAGCCTCACTTGTGCATTGAAGCCTTGTTTGGTTCACATGGACTATTAATATGGGCAGCATGTAACTCTTAAGCATTATCTCAGGTGAAATATTTTTTTTTCTATCCTTTATGTGTGAGCATTTGTCATGCTATACCTCCAACTAACTTTAACAAGAGTTAAGGGATTCAGATTGAGAGAAGAATTAAACTTCTTCCAATTAATGGCATCAATGCAGCCCTTGGCATATTTTCAAAAAGCACTTTTCTGTGCTATATAGTAGCACTGCATGGAGAAAAAAGGGCAATCTTTACTCCTCGAGTTCAACTGACTGCCCTCAATACTCCTTGGAAATGAGCTGGATAATCTATCTCAAGAAGGAGTGCATGAAATAATAGCTGCTGCAGGCAGGGAAGTTATAAAAGTTATTTATTTCTCTCATAATAACCCTAGTTGATTAAGAGAAATAGAAAAAAAAAAGCCAGAAAAACCTCCAACTCTGTACAATAAATGGTTCACATGGTGTGTTACTTTAATTTCATTTCACATCTAGACGCCCATATGCACTTACTGTTTTGCTGGGAGGGTTTAAATACCCTGAGCTAATTATAGGACAATATTTTCCAAGTTACAAGGGTTAAATTGAAAGAACAGCTAATGAGATACTATTCCTGGCTATTAAACTGAAAGAAAAAGCATCTATTTAATTATAAAGTATGTAAAAAAAGCATAGTCATCTTGTAATGTAACAGCTCTCATCTGGATTATTATTTTGGTGCATATTTATAAACACTGCCTGGCACATTATTGAATTGTTTAACATTTATGTGAATGTACTTATTCTACAGAATAACAATATTGACACTGAGCTGGTTCCCTTTTAATTTCACTGATATTTCATATGTAGTAGATATATTTTTTCCTTCATCAGAAATAGAAAGTAACAAAATGGAAAGGAGATGGGAAAGACAAGAACTATTAATCTTGTCTGCCAATACCTCAGGATGTTTTCATGTGGTCATTTGAAACAATATTTAATTTCACGTTAAAAACTCATGAAGTGCACTGCAGCTTGCAATTCTCAGCAATTTATAAGATCAGCTGAAAAGCAAATTATGGATTATTTTTTTCTTTATTCTAAATCAGTTACAAAACCATTTATAGTACAAACTGTTCTTCCTTCCAGAATTACTTGTTAGTAGAACTCATACTTCTAACAAACTGAGATATGAACAACTTTAAAAACTTATTGTTGCCAGAGTTGCTTGGATGTCACTTACTGGAAAGCTTCTAGTCCTCTTTCTTCACAGCATCCACATTTCTATTAATTCTTTGCCTTCCTTCAGCTGCCAGGAGCTGCTGGGACTTGTCAAGTGGCACTGGCTGTGTCTGTGCAAGGCTTCTGTGCCTGGAGAGGAGAGGGTGAGAGCCAGCTGAGGTGAGCAGGGGAAGGAAGGTGAAGTGAGGTGATTTCTCTAATCTGGGTGACCTGCAGGTACCACATGGGTAAAGGAGAGGCACAAGCAACCTGAACACTTTGGGGCACATCACTCAGCCACTGTGTAGCTCCCTGGCAGATTGCTGAGCAATTCTTGCTGTGGAGCTCTCAGCAGTGAGGTGGAGATGCTTATGCCTGGCTTTAAGGACTAGTTTGTGAAGTTAATTGCATTCCTAATAAAGGCCTTTCTTGAACTTCTTGAGCACTGAACTTGTGTGGAATAAGCAAAGCTTTTGACTGGAGGGAAGCTGAACATATCTCCACATCTCCCAGGAGATCAAAGACAGAGTAGAATATATATATTATGGCTGTATTGAGGCATTATATTTCACTTCAAGAGGGTGAAGTATCTTCATTATTTGTCTTCTGGATTTAGAAACTGAAGTTTGACTAAACTAAAAGTTCTAAAAGGTCACAAGTAATTACCAACTGTCATTAGCTCCCAGTTAGCAGCTTTATGTCATAGAATTTCCTTGAATTTCTTACAAAAAGAGAATGGAAATCCAAAAGATAATTGTTCATAGTTATCTCATTGGCCCATAATTGGAACCAGTAGTCTCAGCAGGCAAAACTTGAAGCCACTATTCCTCTCATTGGAGTGGAACAGGGATAAGGGCCATAACTTCTTTTACATAGTTGCTCAAATGCATGCTGGGTGGAATTATAAACATTTGGACCATTCTTTGTGGCATTATCTAAAAGTCAAGGATGTGAAAAAGAACTGATGTCTGTCTGTCCTTCTGTCTTTCACCATCCCCTAAAGCATACAGGTCTATGTCTTTCAGCCATTGTTTTCCAGTTGACTTTCATTGAATTCCTCTCTTATTAAGTGTCTCATTACCATTTTAAAAGCTAATGGCACACGAGATCTTGCTCCTTCATGTCTGAGGCTCTTTGATGCTGTCTACAATTGTCACTTGCAGCAGCTGACTACTCACTGGTTATTTGGAGGTGGATAATTTTTTAATCCTCTTGTCTGAACTTGCACATAAAGAAAGGAAAACCTTTCCCCAAAGAACTGCCCTATGAACAGGAATATGAGGAAATGTTACTCTAGAGGAGCAAGAGTTCATGTGGGGAGACTTAAAGAAGAACTAGCTATCACTAGATTGAGCCCAGGCTATTCAGATCCCACTTTATGCAAGGGAGAATGAGGATGCCTAGGATTTCCTGGTAGCTGCCTCATTTGAAAAAAAAGAAAAGTGCTTTTTTATGGAAGAACAAGAAAAAGAACAAGTTGCAACATGTTCCTCATCCTTTTAATTACAAGGCAAAGGAGAATGCATGGTTAATATTTCCACTTGCAATCCTTTTACCTATTGTATTTCCCACCTGTTTAATTAGTAGTTCTTGCTTTTATTTTTTTAAATTTCTCCCAGTCATTTCCTG
Organism: Oenanthe melanoleuca; assembly: GCF_029582105.1. Taxonomy (NCBI): domain Eukaryota; kingdom Metazoa; phylum Chordata; class Aves; order Passeriformes; family Muscicapidae; genus Oenanthe; species Oenanthe melanoleuca. Next base: position 11,096,656 of record NC_079336.1, read on the forward strand.
ATGTCTGAACTGTCTCCCATCTTCTTGCATCTTTTCCCTCTAACCTTGCCCACAGGTTTTCATCTTTTTGTGTGATCCCCATCTTGGAAACATTTGCATGTGGATTGTAGTTTCTTTCTGAGCATATTTTTTATGCTATACAGTGATAACATTTTCCCATGAGTAAAGAAAGAAAAAAAAAAAAAGAGCTTTGCTAGAGGCACAGAATATGCCAACCCTGAGCAAGTGTTATTACCAAATCTAAGAGATGTGTGTCTGTGGAGCCAAACAGAACTGAGGACCTTGTAGTGGCACTGAAAGTATTTTGGGATTTTGGGCTAGTTCTAGTCTGGCTGTGCAGCTTAAATACCTGTCAGGTGCTAAAGTGCATTCCATGTTCTCCTGCAGTGCATCTTTTGTTTTAGGTTCATCCAAAGGAGCAGTTTGCATGCCCTGAGACTGCTTGGGAATGCAGACCAAAGCACAGCAGTGGGGAGGAGGAGGAGGGCACTGCAAAACTTAAAACACTGATGTAGCTGCACCTATACTGAGAATGGATGTTTTCTCTCCCTCCCTCCTGCTCTCCTCAACTTTGCTTTAGATGGACCTGACAGAGCTTGCTCCTGTTCAGTGAATTTACACATTCCAGTGGAGCCCCCAGTTCTTAGGGAGAAGGAGAACACATCTCTTCTGGCTGTTGTGTCTGTGAAGGCTCACTGGGATATGCTTTGTTTTGCCTAGTCTTGTTTCTGTATGGAAATGGGATTTTATTATTTTTTTTATTATAATTTTTAGTATGGCTCATTTCATTAAAGCAGAGAAAACCACTTCTCTGGAAATCATGGGGTTTTTTCCCACGTGCTTAAATAAGTTACTTAACTCAATTAGATAAAGACATTAAAACAATTTGTAAATATAGATTCTATTTCAGTAATACTAAGACACATTCTGATCACAAAATCACAATTATTTTCATTTATTATAGTCAGAAAATATGTTTTGCAAAATAGGCCATATTTTTACTTTTTTTTTTTTTATAATTGTATATTCCCTAAAATTTTGCATTCCCCTTGGAATAATGAGAGTTTGTTTCAGGTCTGACTTTCTTCCTATAGCTTTTTGATTGATGTCACTGGCTTCCAAAAATCTTCCCAATGAGACACATATATTTCTGACAAAATGTGAGCATTTTGAGATTAAAAAACAAAAAAAGGCTCATTACAAAGTCAGACACTGCAATACATGCAAGGGGACTTCTGGGACCACTATTCTAATTTTCATGCTTCTGAAGGCATGAAAGTATTTTAGGAATAACTTTTTCCCTAAACCAATTCTGTAGTATATCTACTACAGCTTTCTGTTCCTACTACTGCCATTGGAAAACTGATTAAAAATCTCACTTATATCTGGATGAATTAATTTTTAATAATTTATGTCCAGATTTTCTCAGGTAATATTTTTCTTCCCAAATTGATGTTGAGTTGACTGATATTTAAATGGAAAACTTTGTTATTTTCTTGAAGCCTTTCAGTCTTCATTTTGTCAGAATAACATAGGAAACATCACCAAAAGGAAGAATTCACTGCACCATTTTAGCAGCACAAGTACTTACCTATCTTAGCAGATTTAACTTGGGATCTCATTTACCATTGTCTCAGGAGAAGCTTGTTGATGTTGTATTCATTTTTTTAATAAATGTATCTCTATCTTTTTCCTTGGTCATGCCTAGTTGATGAATACCTAATTTATAACTGTGATGCTTTTTTATAAGTCCCTAAGAAAAGTTGCAGCCTGGACTGTTGCATTTCATTCATTCCTGTGGTCCTTGACACCCTCCTGCTATTCACCCTCCTCAATACTGATCATTAACTCACTCATTTCTTGGGCACTGAAACCCTTGGATGCTTCTTCTATTGGCACCAGCCATGGACATGTCTTTCTTTCAAACAATAATATCCTTTAAAAATTGCTTATAGGTGTAGAAATATATATTTTTATTCCCCTATTTCATCAGAGAAAGTAATTGGAAAAATATGGCATATTTTAGTAAATCTCAGTTACAGCTGTTATGATTTTTCCATTTATCTTTACCTACAAATCTATCCAAACTATCTTCAGGTTTCATCTTATAGCTGTATATACAAATTTCCTTTATTTAAATATTTAGTGCTAACTTGCTGTTCTCCAGTTATCCAGTACTAATCTCAAAAACTTGAAAAAAGTCATTAAAACTATTTGCTATGGGATCAGATGAATTTGCTACAAATTCTGAAAGATTTTCACACATTGATGTACTAGGATGCTTGATTTCTGCTTTTGATATTATAATTTCTATTTCCATGTCAATTTTTACACTTCCATTCACATTAAACCATTAGTCCTCTGATTCCACATTCAGCAGAAATATGGATGCTAAAAATTGTGGCAACATTCATTTACTTTTTTCAGTCACACCTTGAAGTATCACTGCATCTCCCAATACTTACTGTATACTGTAAAAGAAATATTTTAAAGTGCCTTTTCTTATTTATTTTCTTGGGTTTTAGCTGCAGTTTTTAATTGGGTTTGTTTCCTGAAAGTTGTTATGCTCTTTTTCATGCCTTGTCTTTAAAATATTCTTTTCTTTTCAAAGCAGTCCTTATTTTATTTTGATTTGGTTTTGATTTTGGATTTCTTGTACAATCTCTGCTTATTATTAAGTATTTCCTGAGGTCTGGAAAAGTTAGTCTTCTATACAGGGGTAGGAGTTCTTGGGTTTTGTACCTTTAATAGAGAGAATTCCCAGGCTTACACTACAGTGAAATCTATATGCTCATCAATGCAGCTGCCTTTATTAACTAGATAACTTAATTTGTCCTTTTGCAATTGAGAACTCTAGTTATAACCATACCCATGAGTATCTCTTCATTTCATTTAAGTGAATCAGACCAGGACTGACTAATAACTAATAACTTTCTGTGAAAATCCCCAAAGATAATGAGCTTAGAAAAGCTAAAGCTAAAATAATCTTACTGTCATCTTCGTGTTTATTTGGTTGTTATTCTCTGTAAAGAAAGTTACTCACAAACAGTTGGGACCTTTCATTTTTAGCACTATTTGTCTTTCTTGTTATACTTGAAAAGAGAAGTCATTCAGGCTGCAATTCCAAATAGAATTTAATGACTTTATACATTATTCAGGTTCATCATCAGGTTTAGAGGCACAGAACTTGTGCTACAGCACTTTCCAGGAATGATGCTGACACAGGCAGACTTTGCTCTCTTCTCAATGTGTGTGGTTATATTCATATGTCATTAGTCTACTTTAAAGTCAGTGCAAGAATGTGAATACATTGATCTACCAAGTCTTGCTTTAGTTACAGCTTTCCTGAGAAACACATACTCTTAAATACCTCTGGTTTAGTCATGTTTCCTTTTCAACAATGTCTTTCTTGTCCTATAATATTTGCTGTCAATTCTTTTTCAGTATTTCAAGTTTCCCCACTACATTCTACAAATATTTCTATTATTTCCAGTTTCTCAGGTAGATAAGACAGGTCTTTTTGCCAGTGATTGTTGCCTCAGATGAATACTTTTACAGCATTAATAGTGTTTGGGGTTTTTTTCTGTTTGATATTTGTTCTCTACTTTCTGGTATTCTTTTATAAAAAGTTATGATGTTGACCAGCTTCATTGCATAAATTAATGGAAAACTCTTTGAAATGGAGTTTATAATCTGTTTGGAAAACACCCAGATAGAGTGTGACAGGGAGGTTATAGGAAGTTAATGGACCAGAGGATCTGGACATGGGAGATACCTGATCTGTGCCTAAAACACCACAGACAGAGCAATGTCAGAGAATAGAAGTGACATCAAATGCTAGAAGCACAATCTGCTGCTGTAGCCAGCCCAGTGCCCAGAGCATGGGGAGATATATTCACTTTGTCCTCTGCTTCACTCAGTGGTGGAATACAAGAGGCTACTATGGCAACATCACATGGTACATTTGTTATCTCTGAACGAGAATGTGTTGAAGGAAGTAGCAGATCAGTATGCCATGTGTGCTTTCATTTTCTGGAATGTTTTCAAGGGAAAACATCTGTTCAGATATTTTTCCTGGGATTATGGCTTCAGTTAACAAAAATGTGAAGAGGAAGGGATGCAATTCTCTCTCACACTACACTCTTTTCTCCTATAAAATTAATTTTTTTTTTCCTAAGAAAGTATAGCTCTTGTATCCCATACCATGCTGTTTTTCCTGTGTAGAATGTATTTGTGTCTTTACTAGTTACCTTAAATGAATAAAAAACTAAAAATTCCTTTGAACTCTTGTGTAAGGATATTGTGGGTAGGTGGGAATGGAAGGTATGGCTGGGACGTTAGCCAAAATCTTTCTAGCTGCAAGCATTACTTTAAGATGTGAGAAAATTTATATTCCTACTCTTTTCATAGAAAAGATAATCTGTGGTTAAAATATAAGAATTCTGGAATTTGAGAAATATGTATTCCATTCTTGGCATGGCTACTCAGGTGTCATCTCTGACGCTAGACATGTTCTTCAGTATCTGCATGGTTCAGATCTTCTCAATATGGTATCCAAATTCTTGGTTTTGGATGCTAAACTCCCTGGATTCCTTTCCCTTAACTTCAGACATCTGCACTATAGACATTTACATTTGAACAAGCTGTCTAGGCTTCCTTTATAGTGAATGGGAAAATGTAGAGACTTGGGATGCCATTCATCTGGACAATTTTAGACATCTCAGTTTGACTAAGACAAATTGCATCCAAAAAGTGCTTCTTTCTTTCCACTGATGAAGTCACAAGCAGAAATTAAAGATTGAATATATTAAAATTCAAACAGAGAAGCACTACCTTTGCAAAGAGAGTATTCTGTTTGTGTGTGTTAGTAAAGCTGCTTTGCTGATGTGCCCCTTGGTTACAGCTGTAGTTTCTGTGTGATACTTGAACACCAGTTACAATCAAAAAGTAAACTGTAGGAGGCCCCAGTGTTCTTTCTTACTTAGAGATCAAGGCAAATTTCAGTCAAACAGACACCAGATGAGAAAACTGATTGAGAGATAGGAAAAAAAAAATGTTGGTCATCAGCCAAATATTAGGGGTTTTTAAAATACTAAAAAATACTTTTCATTATTGTAAAAATTTTTTAAAATTGTTGTTGAAATTGTATCTGTAGCAATGGCCAAGTATTTTAAAAGAAGAAAAAACAGAAACATATTTTTCTTTACTAGGATACGCTTGTTATTGGCAACAGAAATGTCTTCTGCTGCAAAAGGTTTTCAGTTTCATGCCAGGATATTCAGCTGAAATGCAATTGGAAGAATATGACTGCTAGGGAAGAAAAGTTGGATTAATTTCTTTGTTGATGGGTGCACACTGCTCTGAGATGTTCTACAGTTAAAGATGCCCTGGTGGGGCAGGCAGCCAGTACCACACAGGACCTGTGAGAACTCCTGATATTTGGGAGAGCACTTTGAAACCAGATGAAACATCTAAAATGGGGCTGAGATTCCTAAGTATGCACAAATGAGCTGGGCACACAGAGAAGGGAGAGTCCTGCTCCTACATTAAGCATTGCTTTTGAAATGCTTAAGCAAAGTGATTAGTGTCTCTAAAAGCCAGACTCATATTTTCAGTCATATTCAGAAGAGAAAGCAGTTAGGGGTTCTGAATTGCCTTATCTAGGTTTTATATCTTTCAAGTATCTGTAGCAAGTTAAAAGGGCAAGATCTGGAAATCCTGCCCTTTAAAAAACAAAGTTAGGATATGACTCATTTTTCACTTCCACTAAAATCAATGGGGAGAGCAGCTTCTAACATATATTATACAAAGCTTATATAGGTGCAGAAAGATATCTTATTCTGGAAGTTCTTTTATTCTTTCTGTGTCTAAGGTTAAGTTGACATCATTCCATACCTGTGCTAGTAAGAACAGTCTCACAAGCAAAACCACACCAAATATGTAAAGGAATTGAATCTGAGGTGAGCAGAGGACAGCCTTTGGAGAAACTGTATCCCTTTCTCACAAGTTTTTAGTCAAAAGTTAAAATGTCATCCAGAAAGGTTTCTGATGGCTCAGTAAGTGTGAGATACATTAAACACTCTCTTGCAGATTTCTGTCACAAATATCTGATAAAAAAGGCCAATTTTGTGAAGATTTGTAGCTAATTTTTCAGGTTTTATTTGCAATTTCAGGTTAATCACATCAATGCACAACTGCAAGATATTTGATGTCTTTAACTGAAGTAACTGAAATAGGATTAATGAGCAAAAACAAAAGCATATGTTAATTTCCAAGACTTTAACTTTAGCTACAATGATTTAGAGAAAGTTTCTTCATGGCAGCTGCATTGACTTGAAAGGTTTTGTAATGTAAAGGTTTTATGGAAAAGACAAAGAAATTATCATCTAAAATAATAGTTTAATAGTAACTAAGGCAGGAGACAGTGAAGTAAACCCAAAATAATAAATAATAGAAATACAAGTAGAGAAACAGTTTAAAGGAGAAAAAATATAAACTGGAAGAGCAAGAAAAAAGTAGAGTGGCTCTGCCCTTGGCTATGTTCTCAGAGTACTTAAGATGTCATAGGACAAGACCCAAGATTTTTCATTAATGTATGAACTGAAGGAGCTTACTGTGCCTAAAGGAGATAAAGAGATCTCAGCTGTTTCTACTAGGAGGGTCCACTGCCCTCACAGCAGGAGATGCTGCTCTGACTTCTCTCTTTGGGACAGTAGCAGCTAAGTTTGCCTTTTCTGGCACAGGAAAAGCTGGAAATGGGACTGTGGCTGTTTTGTTACTGTCAATAACCCATTTCCTTCAATGACTGCCTGCTTTGCCTCTGCACAGAGTCAGTCCTGGTGGGAGGATTTAGTTTAGTCTCAGTACAGGAAATACTTTAAAAGTGCCTTGTTAGTCTTCTGCCTTTGATGTCAGTCTCAGAATTCGTACCTTTCCTGAGGTATATTAAAAGCTTACTACATATTAAAAGCTTACCACATATTAAAAGCTTACCTTTCTGTCTGACTGTGAATATCTGCAGGATCAGAACTTTTCCTGGTAATAGTTAAAAGGGGAGTTTTCTGTTGAATTCTTTTACATTTTTGCATATTGTGCATGGAAACAAGCAGGAAAGATTTGCTGATGGCAACCAGGCTTGGGCTACATTACCTTCTGCAAGGCTTTTGGAGTGACTGACTCACAGGGAGTCAATGCAGACTGAAGTTTCATGTCAGATGGAGATACTGTGAATCAGGTGAAAATTGAAAATTGGGAAGGAGCCTAGACAGAAACAGCATGATCTGCCTGAAAAAAAAATGTAAGAATTTCTTTCTGTAACTCATCCTCTCTCAGTTCTATAGATGGACTGTATAGCCTACAATAGGCTTCTGTTATGGGATCATGTAAAAATATCCCCGACAACAGATGGACTTTGAGTCAATGAAGGCTAATTACATCTTACAATTCTACAGACATATAAATTTGTTAGGATAAAGAAAGGACTTTGGAACCATGTGAAGTATTTTTATTGAGTCTAGATTTTGTATAGGAAGCTGATGAATTATCAGGCTTATGTAAATGTTAATATTATGATTGTTTCCTTGCCTGAGAAAATCACTTTCTTCTTAACCTGATATTGGTATAGCACATTGAGTACATGGGTAATTCCCATCTATGCAGTGATGTGCAGCTCTTGGAAATAAAGCATTATTACATCATAATTCTCAGTTTCCATTTCTGGGGAAGTAAAAATGTGTATATGCCATATTTAGGCTCTATTGGTTTGACAAGAATAAGTGACCAACATTGAAAAAATTATCAGGCCATAAGAATTGACCTTATGGGTCTGATGAGTGTAACTGAGTGTTTTGCTTCTGAGAGTGGCAATATGAAATGTTGATTTGGGAGAGCACATGAGCCTGCTCACACACTGTAGTCCATCTCCCATTAAACTTTGTTTAAAAGGAGTGGAGAAGACACATCTCTGCTTAGCCCTGCCATCACTGATTTATGAATCTGGTGTTCATGAATTTATCTAATCTACTTTGAACCTGCTAAAACTGTCCTCTCTTACAACTTCCCATGGCCATATGTTTCAGGATTTTAATTAGCTGGTGCATAAAGAAATACCTTCCAGATAACAGTTCTACATGCTATCAGGACTTTGCAGGAGTTTATTACATGCCTTCCAGACTTTTCCTCTTGAAACAAAAATGTTCCAATCTTTCTAATGTTTTCTTTTAAAGCTGCTCTTCCATCACCTGCATCACCTACTCTGTATCTGGAATTCCACCACATCCTTGAGATCACAAAACCACTGAAGCACTGAGGTGCACAAAAGGTTTTACATACATGCAAAATGATGGCATTTGGGTGGCCTTCTTCCAATGATATCTGATGTCTTGATGGCTATTTCTAACTCTAGCCAAAGACATTGTGAGATCCTCCTGCTGTTTCTTGTCATTGACAGAGTGTTCAGCTATCTAAAAAAGAAACAAACCAAACTTAATTTCGTTTCCATACTTGGAGATGTCACAGTTCATTTCCATTTTCAGGTCATTGATGAGGAAGTTGAGTAAAACAAGTTCTAGAACCATCCTCTGAGGTACAATACTGCCAATGCTTCTCTAACCTGAAAATGACACATTAAGTCTTATCCCCTCATCCTATTCTTTAATTCACTTTCAATCCTGAAAAAAACTCTGTTCTCATTACATGAGTGTTATAATTATTGTTAAGATTTTTTTAACAGACTTGTGTAAAAAAGACCTTTGAAATTTCGAATGCATATAATTCTCATCATTCCCTTTATAGCTGGACACCCTCATTCCCTGGTTTTGTGTTCTGAAATGCTTCCAATCTAAAGAAAAGCATAACTGTATCTGTTACCTTAAGAAGCTGAAACACACTTTTCCTTAAAAATTTGTGGCTTATTTGTGACTCAGTTGGGCCCAATAATTATAGTAAGCTCCTCAAGGCAGAGACAGACTTTGTGCTCTGTTACTACATAACCAAAGCTCCAACTCAGAGTTGAGACTCTTGGGAAGCACCAGTACAACAATATCTAAATTTCATGTTATGTTTTTTGTCAGTTATCTCAAACCATTCATCATTTCCCTTCCCAGGTAAGGAAAACCAAAGAGGGAAAGGCACTCAGTGAAAGAAGCAGCAGGTAAATCCAGGTCATCCAAATCCCAGCCATATTACACTGGACTGTCTCCAAAGCCAAGGGATCTAAATGTAAAGATGCATTAGCATTTTGTCCATATCTCCTCTCTCTTTGCACTAGCAGTGAGCAGAATTAAATCCCTGCACCTGAAGAAAGGAGATACTCCATTCCAAATACTGTGGAAATTCAGCTTTATATACACTCCAAATTATTTTTTTCCAGTTCAAGCTCATCTCATATCTCTAAGATACTTTATTCCTACTTAACAGGTTTCAAATCTTTATATTTTCCTCATCTGGAGCTTTTTGCTGGCAAGTCTTCCAACCCCCAACACTGAACCGAGTTTTGTCTGCTTCACACTTTATCAGAATTCCTTTATTAAAAAGCTATTAATTAGCTTCTCAGTGGTCCAATCTACTGACTATTGTGATAATTGTAAGACTTTTAGGGCTTTCCCCCCACACACTTTGTTGACAGACTATTGGACTTAGAAACAGCACCACAAGGAATGCAGGCTCATCTTTGTTTCAGCATACTTAAGGTGCTTTTATCTGTAGGTTTGCCTTGAACAAAATCCTGTTCAAATTGTATTAAGCCCCAGATAAACCTCTCTTTCAGATTATGGTTTCCAACTGAACTCCTGTGCACTGAAGAGAGGGCACCAAATTCTTGATTGTTTCAAGAAAACCTCTTTGAGTAATCCCTTGAGCTTGCCTTCAGGGCTTGGATTTCCTAATGGATGCTTTGATGACAGGAGATAAGAGCCAAAGGTACCTTTATTCTCTTAGAAATTGCTCCAAACAAACAACCTCAATGATTAAAGCTAATAGAAATACCTGGAAGATTGATAGTTTGCAAAGCACTGCTGAGTGAATGAATAACTTCCCCTTTAGCTCCAAAAGCTAATATTTGTCCACATTTGCTGCCTTTTAAGAAAGTGCAACGAGTTTTTTTGTATGCAGAGTGTTGATCAGGAACAGACACCATTTAACTGTTATTTGAATTTTAAACAAAGCCTCCCTACTTCAGCTATTGAGGCAGCTTTCTGCATGGCCCCATTTATAATAATTCAAACATGACACGGGGAGGGTCGCTAGAGTAAAGTACATATAAGTGTGAACATGATACTCTTGTAAAAGTCTTTAATGATGTGAATGGCCAGTGCACTATGGTATTCTATACAGGGGTTTTAAATTGCACAAAGGGCCTGTAAAACTTCTATATCTGCTCCCAAGCAATACACCTATCAGAGGCCTGAACAAATGGAAACCAAACTCTGCAGCAAATAAAAGTCTTAAATTTACAATGCTGGATTATAAAATGGTGTCTCTCAACAGCAGCCCTGACTTATTTCATGTTCTGATGAAATCATTGCTTGCAAATGCCAAGAAATTCAGCTGTAAACTTTTGGCAATAAGTAGACTTTCCTTGGAACTGCTGGTTTTGAAAACATCTGTAAGTAAGGAATCCACTGCAGAACCAATAAAAGGGGCTGAAGAGACCAAAACTTTCACTAACACCTCATAACCCAGGCAGTGCTGTGAGTGCCACCAAGCCCTGCTCCCTGCTATGTGGGTTATGTACATACCAGAGTTCATTTCCAAAATTGAGGGTTTATGGCTCCCAGTGTCACAGAGCGTGCAGTGGGGGGAGTGGATCACATAACAAAGTAATCTAACAATAGAGCTGAAAAGAGTTGAACATTTGGTTTTTGAAGTGATGCAGCCCAGGGTGGGTGGTTCTGATATTGAAAATTCCTCAGCTTTCTGTAATACAACGAGTTAAACCTTAGAAGGAACTACTCTGAGTGAGTGTTTTAAGGAAATTCTCATTTATATAAGGATTTGAATTAATCTCGTTTTCCTTAAAAGATAGTGAAGTATGGAGTTAGGAGTCACAGGAGAATACAGGTTTGAGGGTGAGGAGGGTATGGATGTGTTTTGTCAGTGGAAAAGGAGATTATGAGCTGCTGCTGCCTCAGAGTTTCATTCCCTTAGCCTGGTCATCACTGGCCTGTGAGTTCAGCTAAAAGGACCTACTGAAATGGAAATAGAAGTGGGAAGTGAGACTTCAAATTATATTTGATTCTCTGACTGACCAATGCTCTGCTCTGGCAACAGCTTTAAATGTGCCTTCCCTAGAGTCAGCCTTGGGAAGAATTTTGATACAAAGAGGACACAGACAAATTTAATTTAACTTTTTCTCCCCTTGTTGCTCTTGTCCTTCATTCTCCCACACTACTTTTGATACATCCTATAGTCCCCTCAGAGGTTGAGGGCTTCCAGCCACAATGAGGTTTTGTTCTCTGAGCAGAGCTGCTCTGATCACACCTGAAATTTTGTGACCAAACCCTTTCCCTATCCTCTGCATGGTGGGGAAGGAAAAGGCTGGCTGCCTGCTCTTCTCTCTCATTGTTGTCTGGTCCCTCAAAAACCATAAATCCCCTGCAATTGAAATCACTGCAGTTTGTTCATTGATGCCTACCCAACAGGAGGGAAGCCACAGCTCTTCCTGCCCCAACATCATGTTTGGCAGAGAGGTGAACAAAATCTTTTTTTTCAATACTGTTGTCACCTTCTAATAAAATATTATGAAAAAAAAAATAAGAAAGATCTTATTGAAGGGAGTCAAAATAATTATTTTGTCTTATTTTGCCAACTGGATTGATGACCCCACTGCATGATAATTTAACATTTTTCTTTGTAACAGCCCTGATTTCATGCTGAGGGACACAATTGAACTTCTTTTTGAGAGCCACAGTTGCAGTCCAAGGAACTAGCAACAGGACAAGGGGAACTGGCCTCAGGTTGTGTCAGAGGAGGTTCATGTTGGTTTTTAGGGAAAATTTCATCACTGCAGGAGTGGTTGTGCACTGGAACAGGATGCCCAGGAAAGCATTGGAATCATCATTCCTGAATGTTTTCAAAAATGAGAGGACAAGGCACTTTGTGGTATAATTTAGTAGGCTTGGTAGCATTTGGTCAAACATTGGATTTGATGATTTTGTAGGTCTTTTCCAGCCCTAATGGTTCTATGATTCTGTGATAATTTCCAACTTGCAGGAGTTCAAGTTTAGATAATCTCTCTCCTACACTGCCATGTCCTCCCCTGAACAGGGTTTGTGACAGCTGAACACTGTCAGCTTGGCAGCACCTGAGGTGCATGGATTGGTGGGATGATGATAGCTCAGATGAACAACAAAATATTTTTGCCTTTCACAACCCCTTAGATGGCTAGGGTGAGGAACTCTGATCAGTCTAAGAAGCTTTTGGGAGCATGGCCCAGGGAGACTGGAGGCAGGGAGGATGGGGGTAGAACAGAATGACACCAGAGCAGGTTTTGGGGAGTTCTAGGTGAAGTCAACCTCAGGCTCAGCACAGAAGTGCTTTCCCTTGTGTTATGCTAAAACATGGCTAAACTGTTATGCCAAAATCCCCATCTCTGAAGGACACTCAGCATGGCAAAGCAAATCTCTCTCCTCTGAACTTATGCTCTTTAGAGGCTTGTGCAGGAGGAGTCTGAAGTAAAACCAGTGGTGATCACTCAATCAGACACTGGGTTCATCTGATCCATGACTCCCTTCGTCCCCAGCAGGGAAAAAATAGAAGTTCATCATGCTGTATGGTATTCAGTAACTAAGAATTCCAGAAGCAATACTAATATATGTAGCATGCACTCTTCAGTGATGGAGAAATTTAAAATATCTCTTGGCTGAAAAGATTTTATTGTCATATGCTTCAACTTGTGCTTTCTGTTTCTTTCCAATCTCCTGTTTCCTTATCACCCCAGTAGTGAATGACCCACTGCCAGTATTTCCTAATTCTCCTTAATGAGGACAACCTCCCTGCTAAATCTGATCCTGGAAACCCACATAATTTGTGAGTATGAGAAAGATTATATTAGTATCTTAGAACTGTTATTAGTGATTTAAATACAAACAAATATGGCTTCTTATCCCAGATGTGTTTTTTAAAGCCCACACTTTAAAACACCTTAACACTAAGGGAGCTGAAAACTTCCTCATAAAGAAAAAAATTGAAAAACGAAATCTCAAAACAAGTAATTTTTGTTAGCATACTTCATTATGCAAATAAACAGAGAAATACAAGTATGATTTTATTATTTTATCATTTCTCATTAATATTAACTGCTGCTTGTTGGAAAGTAATTATTCAATTCTATTTTATAATACATCTTCAGATTTTATAATTCTCTCACAAAATCAAGAAGCAAAATTGCTTGAAAGATGATAGGGGAATAATTCAACATGCCAAAAAAGCACATAAAAATGAGAGAAAAAGCTATATTCTGAAAAAATCAATAAGTTGTTAGTCTTTACCTTTCCAAAACTGGTAGGTGAAACCCTTGATCAGTTCCTTTTAAACCCAAATGTAAATGCTGATTTTCTTCACCAGGGCACTGAAACAATTGCCTTGCTGGTTCTTTTGGGAGCAGAGAATCTTTCCTGAAGTGTTTTTGTAAAAAACAGCATGTTCTTTACACCAACAAAAGCAGAACAGCTACAACTGAGCTTGAGAAAGTCCTGGGAGGACCCTGTGGAGATTGGGATTTCTTAACAGAGCAGAGTTCTGCAGCCCTTTGAAGGGCCTGGTCATGTTTGTGATGATGGCAGTGGAGTCCCACTGCCTCTGGGCAAACACATCCCCTCTCCCCTGTGGGCAGAAGGAAGAATAAAGGTGGAATTTAATGCTCTTGATATGACAGATACCTCTGCAGTGGTGCTGTTTCACACATACAGAGAATGTCTTCACTTCTCTCTGGCTGGGCATGTTCCTGGAGAGCTGCCACAGGGACACTGCATTCCCAGCTCCTCCTTTCCCAGTTTTACCCCTGCACGGTGCCTGGGGCTGCTGCCAGGTGAGGTCCATGGCAAAGGGATGACCAGGGCTCCTTGTCCAGGTGTGTGCTCTCCCCAGACAGCCCTGTGCTGCTTGCAGACCCAGCTGGGACACACTGCTCCAGCAAAGGGCCTTTGATGTTCAGCTCATTTCCCACTCCTATGAGTGAGAGAAGGTGGTGGGGAAGAAATTATATCAATAAATCTCTGCTACCCTATTATGGGAATTTTTGACAAAAAAAATCCATCATAAAGGGAAGGCATGAGAGCTCAATAATGAAAGAATAAGTGTTTGTCCAAGTTTATTGTCATTATTCCAGCAGAGGAGTGGGGTGCATTAAGTTCCAGCCTTTGACACCATTGATGTCAGCCCTTGGGAGCTGGGCTTGGCCACTGCTGAGGGTGCTTGAAAAATCCCACCTACGAGTCAAACAAACTCTGCTAGTCTGGTGACCTGTGTGTGAACCCACTTGCCTTTTTAAAATAAACCCCTGTACAAATCCCAGAAGAAGCCTGTGGTTAGTTCACATCATGGACTAATAATAGCTTACATCATCTTATTTTTAAAATTAGTCCTTTTCTGAATTATGGGAATGTCAGAAATACTGTTGGAAAATTCCAAAGTCTACCAATCCTGTCTTAAAAGTGGCCAATCCTTTTTTTTTTTTTTTTTTTTTTTTTTTGGAACCTGTTTAAAAAATAAAATAAAAAAAAGTCCCAACCTCTAAAACTACAATCTTTGTCTGCCAACTTTCAGCCTGGAACAAATTTTTACAGCACTTATAATTCCCTGAACAAACCAGGTTTATACTGGAAGTGCTGACAGACCTTTAGCTATTCCAGTTATCTTAAAAGCTCAGCTGTATTTATTTTTCATTATATTTAAATATAATTGGTTTAGGTTTAAGTCTAGTTCAATTTGATGAGAACCTTTTCATTTAAATATCAGTTCTTGGAAATGAGTCCTTTCTTGGGTGTCTTCTGGGGCTATTATGCATATAATTTTGGGATTGCTTTTCAGATTTTTCTCTACTACCTCATTTGTGTGGTTTTGCTTTTAATCCAAAGTGCAAGAGGAAAAATAAGCATTCTTATGTAGCATATGGTACTCAACTGTGGTTTGAATCCCAGTGTGAGGAATTCCACTAGAAGTTTCACACATTCTGTTCTGGTCTCAATTAAAAATATTGGAGCTGGCCTGGCACATCAGTGGAAAAGCTGTGCTGGTGCTCATGGATCCTTGATCCTTTCTGAACTTCTTTGGGTTAATCTGAATGGGGGCAAGGGGAAAATGGTCAAGAACTGTGGCAAGCCAGACTGTTTTTGTCAGTGATTGTTGATGGGACAGCTGTGGGATTAGTTTGAATGTGAGGTGCCTGTGCTCTCCAGATTGAAATATACTTTTTTCTGGACAAAATATGACCAAGATGGAAGACCTTCAAAATTGAGAAGTAGGAAACAAGAAAAGTAAATTCAGTAAAATTATTTTGAAATACCAAATCTAGCCAACTGTTATCTCAGAGGGAAAAAATATTCTGATATGAGAAATGTAGGATTTGAATTTTAACTATTGTCATATGTAAAGGGGGATAGCAGCAGAGATGAAGTCACAATTATTAATGTTATCATTGATTTTAAGTAAAAGAAGTTAAATTTAAGGAAAGATGAGAATATTTTTATGTAATTTAGAGGAACCATTTCAATTTCTTAATCCAATATTTTTTATAATACAGGATAAAGAACCACACCAACCCTTTTCTAACTAAAGACTGAAGCATTTTTTTAAAGACTGATCTTTTTCTAGAAGATGTGATTTAGGCAGGAAGTCTTTAAGAGATTGATAATCCATTGGGGAATTTATCTCAATTGCTCTCCTCTGGTAAAAAGATTATTTCTCTTTTTTTAATCTTTTAATGTATTTCCCTGCATGATTAAAGTCTTCAGAAACTCTTTCCCTTATGATTACATTATTAGTGATTATATGCAATTATCATTTGGTTTGTTAGCTTACTATTTAAAAAAGTAAATATACTAAACTGCTTAAAACTCCTGTGTCACAGATATTTTTCAAAACCTTGAATAATTTTTCAGTGCAAGGACTAAGGTGACTTTCTTAGCCATATTATTGCATTGGAGGTTCATATAGATTGGGTTTTCCAAATGATTTGTAAGGCCCTTTGAGAATCTCTGCTCCCAAAGATGCAATTTCACTTTTTGTGGTTGTGACACCTTCCCTTGTTCTTTGAACATGAATCTTCCCCTTTCCTGTACCACGTTAGGAAATATGCTCAACTGCACTCACCCTGTCCAGGAACTTAGTGTGAAATAGAGTGGGGTTTCATTATCAATTCCTGAATTATTAGCAATAATTGAATCTAATATTTTCTTTCCAATAATTTGAAAAATATTGAATTGCAACTCAATTAAGAACAAATCTCTATAGGAACAAACATTTTCAAGATTACCCATTTACAGTTAAATTAAAATATATGTGTCTACAATTTTATTTTTCTTCACTTGATTAGGTATGTTTTGGGATAAATTGTATGTCATAGAATGTAAAAGGTTTTAAAATATTTTAAAAATCAATATTTACAGAAATAGTTATTAAAAACAATCCCATTTTTCATTTCTAACTGTCTGATAAAAACCTCCAGGGAAAAAAAGCTCCTTCTATTCTCCTTTTCTTACATCTGCCAGGGATAAGAAACTTGGATGGTCTCTTAGAATGACCCACTATGACAATTTCTGAAATCTTATGGGTGAGAACTTGTTACTTAACCTTTGATGAAATCTCTTGCACTTCAACATGTCAATGAAACACATACTGTGGCTGAGAGATGTACAGAAACAGGCACAGCTGTTTTCTGGCAATCACCAAGGTTCTCTGTTCTCTAATGGAGCTCAGGAAGGTTGACACAGACACAAAACTATTGCAAATCATCATCCATGAGTCTGTAACCAGAGAATTTAAACCTGGGCATGTAACACATTCTGTGCAACTGATCAGAATGCAAAATCAAGCAAAAACACAGAGCTCCCAGAGTACAATTTGTGTTTGGTACAGGAAAATACACCACTTCAAAGCTAGTCAATAACACATAAGGCAATTTTTGAAGTGCTTGCTATCACTTTTTTATCAGGAAGAAAACAGGCATGGGTAAAAGAGGAAAGAAAATAAAGGTTGTGGGAAATGAAAATAAAGACTGGAAAAACTGGTGTTAAGGCAGAACAAGTCTGTTTTCCATCTTCTCTGCTTCTATCAGCCAGTTAGTAGCCAAAGAATGAGTGAATTTAATCAATTAACAGAATTCACTTTCCCTGGGTGGATTTACTCTGTTTGTGCTCATTAACACACCCAAGATTTTCCCTGGGACCTTTGTGATTTGCAGTCACAGTTCTGCCTGGAAAGTAAAAAATTAGCCTGGGTTTTACCAGCCAGGAGGAGCTTTCTCATCCTCACTGGTGCTCGTCCCACACCAGCTCTGGGAAAACCACTGAAGATTCATGAGAGATGCAGGTGGCTGGGCTGATCCAGCCAGCAGATTTCTGGGCTGGTGGTGATTGGAGCTGTATCTGGCTTTCCACCTGAAGCCTTGAGAGGCTACCTAGAACAGAGGCTAGACAGAGTTAAAGGAATAAAGCAGATATTTATCAAAAAGGCCTCCAAAGGATACACCTGGGCAGTACAAGACCCTGCCTGTGGCTCCACCCAAGATGGATTCTGAGTCACGAGTTTTCACACATTTATAAGCTTTGGTCCATTTATATCTTGGGGTTAATTGTCCATTACAGCTCCAAGTTATGAAATCCCATCCTCCCACATTGCTCTCCTCAATTGTCTCTTGTTTGCACTTCTTGAGCCTGAAGCTGCCATAGTGTCCTTGGTTCCTGGGCTGAAAAATTATTGGTTTGTCTAAACTGTGAGGAGAACTTGCTAACACTTTATGTGAAGTTCAGAGTTATATACTAATGCAGTAGATAATCTGGAAAATAAGGAAACTAAAACTTCATCCATCCATCAATGGGTACTGAGGCTGCCAGAGAGAGACAGAGCCTAAGGCAGGATACGAGAGATTTCCAGAACTCAAACAGAAATTCGAAGTCTTGATGAAATTCAGCTTAATGATATTTTTAAGTATTTTGTTTTGGTTGGGGTTTTTTATGGTTTTATGTGTGCATGTATGTTCCTTTTTTTTATTTTCTTCATGGTTAAGATAAACATTACACCCAAGTTTATTGCTAGGAAAATCAAAAGAAAAAATAAGCTTGTTTCTGAAGCCAAGAAAGGTTTTTCAATTTGCTTCTCACTTCCTATCTGGACTAGAGTCAGTCATAGTATTAACTATTGGTAGAGCTGTTTGAGTCTTGTAGTCTCTTACAGTGAGGTGGTTGGTGATATTCTGATCCAAAAATCACACAATTTCTTTTTTTTCCTAAAAATATACATCCTTATGGCAAGATTAAAGTACTGTCCAAACAGATGTCAGTTTGTTATGGATTATTTTCCCATTTTAAAAGCTTCCCACTGTTATAGAGTCACACTAGCATCTATGATGCCAAATCCTTCACTCAACAGAGCTATGATTCTCCCAGGAATACCATGTCTGATACCATCTCCTCATCCCAGCAAACTCTTCCAGTCCTGAGCTGCTTGCATCCCCAGACAGATACTCTGAGATATCAGGGAGAATAGCTGGGATGGCTGCTGCAGACTCCTGAAATCCACAGGTTTTTAGTGCACTTTGAGTGGCCCTGTCTGAGCACATTTCCTCTGCAGGCAGTGCCCATGCCAGCACTGCCCAAGCTGGGGCTGGCAGGGCTGCAGAGCTCCTGCCTCCTTCTGTGTGGAAATAAAAACCTCAGGCAGGCACTGCTGCATTGTTCACTGTCAGGGATGCTGGAGAAAGTGATGACCCAAGTGATGACTAACTCAAACTATTTAACTGTAGTTTACTTTCCTTTCTAAAGCAATCCTGATGCTCCTGATGTTTCACAGCTTTCTGGGAAGTAGCCAAGAAATGCTGGATTATGGCCCTTACAGCAACAGGACACTAATAAGTCATCAAAAACACTTTAGTTTTTTCATTTTTTCAGACATGAGATGCTTTCAGAGGAAAAAATAAATTTCTTTGTACTACCCTTGGTTGAAAAAAAATGCTAGTAGAGTATTAATGGTATACAAAGCTAGTATAATTTCAAGTTAAAATGTATCTGAATCTTGAAATACATTAGTTAATTTACTGAATCTATGTTGATTTGGGTAATAGTATAGTATGCTCTAATTTTTCCTGCACTTATCACCATGTATATTTGTGTATCCTATTATTTTTAACTATGAGAACTTCCAAAGTTTTTTATTTTTCTTAGATTATGTGCAAGGTTCTTTTTTAATGATTTGCTCTACTTCCACACTGATGCTACTGACCCCTACAAAATAAATGAGAAATACTTTCTATAAAGAGTAGATTAAGCTTTACCATTATCTTTATAAATCTATACCAAATCATTTTCCTGTTCAAATAGGAAAACTAACTCTTTTAGTAAAGATTTTTATTGGTTTTCAATCTGTTGCTATTAGCAACAGGAGCAAGGAAATGCACTACATTATGTCTAGCTCATCTCTTACATCCTCTGCTGAGTCAATAGATTATTCAGGTATGAATCCAGGCATATCCAGGTATATCCCATCCTTAGCCTGCCCTAAATACATAGGAGAGAATGGTCTATAAAATTTATATAAATATATTTTATATATTTTATATATTTTATATATAAAATTTGTATACCCTATCTGCAGTCTGTAAACACAGCTTTATGGAAATACATCTCAATCTCTCTTATTTTTTCCATTTTAGTGGCACTAGGAATAATTCCATACAAAATTTGTAGAAAATAAAGAATGTATTTATTTTTCAAGTGTTTTACCTTTATCCTAGCAGATTCAACACAGGTTGGAGAAAGTGTAGCAAAATTCAGCACATGTAGCTCAAATACAAACATTACAAGTCCTCAATTGTCCTCACAGCCTTTGCAAAAAATCTATATTCCATAGTTCTTTGCCTCACTGTGGCCATATTGTTCCATCTTCAACCTTAATTTCTAATGGAATATTTGAGGGAATTTCCATTGCCACCTTATCAGGGAATTTTCTACTTTATTGTTATTATTATTTTAACTGGGAATTTGATACTTCTTTTTGTCCCAAGCTCACAAATGAGGATATGTCTGATTCCAGTTCTGGCAATGCTCTGAAGTCCCATTACAACTCACCAGCAGACTCTAAAAGCCTCAGTCTTCTAATACAGACTTCTGGATTTGACTGAACCTTTTCTCCTGTTCTCCAGTAATGACTCTGCCTTGGAAATGCAAATTCTTACAAAAGCAGCTGGTTCAAGTCTGCTTTCCTGGACCCCTAAGTGCAGAACACACTCAAGTGAAAGTACTCCCATATTGTCTGAATTAAACTTTCTGCATTGTTCTTTCTTATAAATTGTTTACCTGTTTTAGAGATGTCAAAGCAGAAGCTGAAAAAAATTCATACTTTAAGTTGTGAAGTCTCAAACAAGAAAATGCATCCAGACTTTATTTCAGGAACATATTTCCATCACATCTAGGAGAAAGATCATTTAGTTGCTGAGGTGGTGGTTTGCTTGGTTGTTTTGGATTTTTTTTTTTTTTTTTTTTTTTTTTTTTTTTTTTTTTGTTGGTTTGGCTATTTTCAATTTTCTTTTTATTTCATTTAAAGACCTGGTTTTATTCTACATTTATTCCTTCAGCAGAGTTTATGCTTAGATTTGATGAAAATGTGCAACATTTTTACATGGGAAAAATTAATGAAATAAAGATTGTCCATTTAAAAAAAGAGAAAGTGTGATCATTTTTTCTTCTAATAGTCTTCAGTTACATCAAAAGCTGTGGCAGAGAGGAAGAAATAAACTCTTTTTTATGTCCAAGTTGCTATAGCAAGAAGTAATGAATTTAAATTGCCAGCAAGGGAGTTAAACTGGATACAAGGAAAAATATTTTCTGATGCTAAAACCAATTAAGCATTAGATGGTCTAGAGAACCCACAAAATATAAATTATTAAAACTTTAGAGAACACAGTGGACAAAGTATGATGTGACTACCATTTCTTCTGATTTCAGCAGAGGTAGAGTTGATAAATAACCCCCTAATATTCCTTTCAACTCCACTTTTTGCCATTCTATTTTTAATATTTTTTTCACATTTTAGATATCACATTCCAAGCTTTTTTATTGGCAGTGCTTTGATTTTATTCAAAGCTTGTCCAACATGAACTGTATTTTTGTGTTACCCTGAATAGATGAACCAGTTGTGAGATGTATAATTCATTTACACTATACATGTAAAAAACTTTACACAGCATTTACCTTTCTGCATGATTTTTGCAGCCTAGAACCCAACATCAGACATTTGGGAGGCATAAAATGAAATACTGTATTTTCCTGCCTACAAGATAAATACAACTACAATGATTCCATGCTTTTGAGAAATTTTCAAGATGTGATTATTCTTTTTAAATCTGAAGTGAAGGTGAAGAAACAAATTCAATATTATGTAGCACAATTCAGTTCAGCCACTTATCAGCCTTGAGAGGGCCCCAGAAAAATAATTTTTCTTCATCTTTTATCTTGTAGACTACAAGCTTGCTGGGACAAGAACAGTCTTACTTTGTTTACATTATACCTAGCACAAAACAAACCTATTCTGGGATTCTGTTGCCCATTATTCCAATGCAATTCTACTCTAAGGAAATTAAAGCCAAAGCAACCAGCGATGAAACAGAATCAAAATGCAGAGTGCTGCCAATATATTGTGTTCTCAGAACAGCACTAAAGAATAACTTCTCTTTCTCTCCTTTTCCTATATTTTAATGGGTGCACTGGCTGTGTGGAGCAGCTGTCCAAGGCTCTGAGTGTTCCCATGAAGATTGCCAGGGATGCCCCTGCCCATCCTGCACAGGGTGACGCTGAGCTGCTGCTGCCCCACTGGCAGTGCCATACACAGACCTGCAGACACTCATTGGTGTTGGCAGAAACCTCCCTGACAGGGAAAACCTCCATCAAAAAGGAGTCTGTGAAAGCAAGTTCCCTGTAGCTTTTGCTTTGCTGTCTTTTAACCAATCCATGGAAGCAGAATAGCAACAAACAGCTTTGTGTCACTACTTGTTATAGGGTGGAAATGCCTTCAGCACTGCAAGGCACAAGAAAAGGCAATCTAAACAAGATATGATAGAGATATAATACACTGGGAAAGCTTTAGAGCTCATTTAGGCCCTGATTCAAATATCAGAAAAGTCATTAGGAAACTTTCCACCAACTTTCCCCAAAGATCTTTTGAACACGTTTATTTAAAGTTACATTTGTCTTTTGTTCCCAGCCAAACATAGAGTGCTGTTGGGCTCTGTAAGGAAAATTATTAATCACCTCTTTTTTTTCTAAAGATGCTAACAGTTAAATGTTAAAATTATTATATCATTATGTATCTAATTTATGGCTATTGCCTCCTACAAGAAAAACTATTTTTGCCCTCAGCACAAGAAAGCTTAAGGAATTGCCTGTTCCATATCATTGCCTTAACAGCAACATAATTAATTAATGTAACTCATTAATTACTGTATCTCATTAAGAGTAATTAAAATACTGTGGCACAAATTTGGATCCACATTATTGCATTGGATTAATGGATTAGTTTTAGAGTTAATTCATTCCTTGGTGTAACTGAGATAAAAATCAAGACCACCAAGAGATTAGAAGACTTTCTGAGTATTAAAAAATTCCTTCTGTTTTTTTTTTCTTTTATTTTAAATAATTCTTTGAATTTGTGTGCTGTCATCTGCCTCTAGTTAGGTGGTCTTTTACCTCAGTCTCTCTACTCAGGTGCTGCTTCATGCTAAGGAACTTGCCTGTGGTGCACTCTTCCCTCTGAAACAAGGGTCAAGCAACTTGGGAGCAGATATTGTTTTAGAGAAGGCTGGTAGTTCATTGCTCTTTTGTTTTAGTATAAAACAAACAAACATATTTAAATTTAATTAGAAGAATTTTGGAGGAGAGTAGAAGACAAAATTGTATTTTCAATCAGTAAGTTCAAACTGAAAAGGAGAGTAAAAATAATTGTAAACTGAAAAATTCCCAGAGTTCCTAGCTGGAAATGACAAAGAAGAGAAAAATAATTATTATTTTTAAAAAATAATAACTTCAAAACCCCTATTTGCAAGTCTAACATTGTCAGATAATTCTCTGTAAAGAACTTCACTGACTGATAGGCATTTCTCCCTGTTTCTCCCATGAGCTTTAAACTTCTGTCAAAGAAAATAATCAAATTCAGGCTATTTTATACAATAGGAAAAATCAAATTCAAGTATTATTTTTTTAATACAGTATGCTTCACTCATAAACCATTATTATTTAATTTGGGGGATCCAGGTCATGTGTTGGGGTGGAAGGGAAGGGTCTGCTGACCACAATTCTGACAAGATGGAACCAAAAACCTGATGACTTTCAAGTAAGATATATTCAAACTTTTAATCTACACAAATAATTTCTGGCCATTTACTGAAACACAGTTGAATTTATTTTCTCTATTTCATACACAGTAAGATAAGACAGTAGATTTTTCACATAAACAAAAGATTTACTTAAGATTTTTACTTCAAACTCTGGGAGGTCAACAAAGCATTGGATCCACAAACTAATAGAAGACCACAAGTGTGGGTTTACAATACACTGTTTTCTTTTTATCATCTGTCCACCTGCAGTCTTACTCTCAGGAAATAAGATGTGGCTTGTGGTACTTCCATCAAGACATGGACTTCTCTGCACTGACTGCAAGCAAGAATATATAGGAAATATTTTACCTCAAAATAATTAATGAATGGCAGGTTCATAAGGTAGTTTACCTTACTTTTACACTTATTTGTCTGCAAGGTCATCACATCCTGAACTAAAAAGGAAGTTTCTAAGGTGCAACTGCCCAAATATTAAGGTCAAAAGTTGGAGCTAAATTAAACCTTTTCAAAAACATTTTAATTTTAAAATTCAGCTTGCTAACTAAAGGGGTTGGAAACATGCAGAGGTAATTATCAGTGATTCCAAAGCTATTGCTAACATGGTAATTTATAGCTGTGTTCTTTTAAGTGTCTCTTTACCTTCTTTGCTACAAAGGTTTTTTCCAGAATCCCTCTAACCTAATTAAATATCCTATTATCTCTCAGCCAAGCATAATTCACACTCTATTCTCAACATCAGCCCTGGCAAGCATTACAAGGAGCATGCAGTGCAACACATTTCAGTGGGAAAAGCTTTCTATTCAGTTATCTGATATTGTGGTGAATTTAAGGAGAGAGTAAGAGAGAGAGAAAGAAATCGAGAGTCACTTCGTGATAGGAGGTGGTTTGATATTGTATTAATTAATTAAGGACAATTATGTCCAGTAAAGATTGCCACAGGTGAAAGATAAAAGCAAAAAATGAGGTAGCATGAGGAGAAAAAGTAAGGAATGGGGTTTAAGCCAGGATTTCCACTCTGGTTATTTCTTGGATCCTTTGTATCTATTACCATCTAGGGGTGTATACAGGAGATTTTATTTGTGATGCTTGAGAGAGACACACACAGCAAGAGGGGCATACATCCAAGGAAATGAAGTGAACAGCTTCCACATCACTGCATTTCATGTACCAGATGCCATTTCTTCTTCCTGTCTAAGTAAAATTAAGACCAAGAGGTGCAACCTGTCTGCTGCCTAGTACTGGCAGCAGCCAGAATTGTGTTATTTTTGCAATCCCATCTCAATGATACTTCTATACTCCCAATATAGGAAATAAAAAAGAACAAAAAAAGCATTTTCCTAGTGGTCTTCCAGGAAGGAAGTGGCTCTTCCCTGCCTAGAAACACACTGGAGCATATTGGAAAGAACTAGACTGAAAAGAAAAAGACAAGACCAAACAATACAAACAAACAACAACAACAAAAACAAAAACAAAAACAAAAAAACAATAACAACAACAACAACAAAAAAACAAACTACGGGGAGGGTCAAATGTATTTATGTAAAGAAACTTCAAAATAGCTCCCAAGGCCTCTGTTTGATGTCCTCCCTCCCTGAAGCCCAGAGTATGTATCAGAATGGGTAACCCTGGA
Source organism: Oenanthe melanoleuca (assembly GCF_029582105.1). NCBI lineage: Eukaryota > Metazoa > Chordata > Aves > Passeriformes > Muscicapidae > Oenanthe > Oenanthe melanoleuca. Next base: position 11,121,825 of record NC_079336.1, read on the forward strand.
AATCCAAGACCCATTCTACACATCCATTGTAGCAATCTCTCTCTCAGCTCCCCATCCTGTTCGAAATATGTCTCTTCAGACATCCAGGCATTTATAAACTTGGCTTAAAAAGGCACATCATCCCTTCCACCTGCTTATCACTCCAGCTCAACCTGCTGGGTGCTGCTAATTCTAAAGAATGAGGATTTTGAATCAGACTGTTTCTTTCCCCATCTTCTCTTACACATTAACTAAAGATGAAGGCAAACAAATGTTTTCTCCTTCACTCTGTGCCATGGGACTCAAGCTGGCTCTGAGCCTTGCCAGCAGTAGGTTCCTATTTACAGGAAGACAGTGATGCCTGGGAAGGCTACCTATAACAGAGGCTGGAGAATCAGAGAATAAAGGTAGATATTTATCAAAGGCTTTCAAAGGATACACCTTGGGCACTGCAGGAGCCTCACAGAGGCTACACCCAAGAGGGACAATGGTCACAAGTTTTTCAGACAGGTATAAGTTTGGTGAACTTCCACATCAGAGGTTAATTGCCCAATTACAGCTTCAGGCAGTGAAGTAATTTATTCCATGTTTTCCCCCCACTTCACTGGTGTTTACATTTTTTGAGGCCTGAGACAGTAAGATGTCCTTGAGTTTCAGGCCTAGAGAGAAATTGTTTTGTCTGAATAAAATGGGAGAAATGTAGCTGACAGGCTATGGAGTTTGTTATACACTAAAGCAGTACTGATCTGAAAAACATAAAAGCTAAAAAAAATGTAAAATAAAAAGACAAATATAAAAGGCATCAACAGCAAGGATATTTTCCTATGGATTTTGACCTAGTTCTTCAGATGTCCTTGTATTTTCAGGGTATTGCACAGGGTACTGTGTGTCAAAATGACACTGGAGGAATATGCTGAGAAACTAATTTTGGAAATCTCACAGACCAAGTTGCTCCTCAATGAGGTTTGTTGTGCATTTCTAAGAGTTTGTTTTTATTTAAATAACTGCCAATGCCTTTAGTACACTTTAGGCATATACCTGAAGAAGATGCAGGCACTGAATGAAATTTTAAAATCACCTTTAGTTATGTAAGAACTTTCAATGATTTGGACCTTAGAGCTTGGAGCAGGACTGAAATAAGGGATAGAAAAAACCAGAAGGAATGATGAAAGACACTCTCAGCTTAGTTCAACCTTTCTCTTACTACCACACCATCAATCAACAAAATCATATTCAAAAGGAGACATTCAAAGGGGTAGTTTGGGGAGTGCTGGTGAAGATCCACCTTTCCCTATAGTCTCTTCACTGAGGAAGGCATGGATTCTCATGAGGTCTACTATTTTATTTATTATTTTATTTTATTTTATTTTATTTTATTTTATTTTATTTTATTTTATTTTATTTTATTTTATTTTATTTTATTTTATTTTATTATTCTATTCTATTCTATTCTATTCTATTCTATTCTATTCTATTCTATTCTATTCTATTCTATTCTATTCTATTCTATTTTGTGGGTTTGATTGTGTGGTTTGATTTTTCCCCCACAGAATCCTTTCAAACTAGAGTAAGCTTTCCTGAAACTGTTGGTGGGAGGAAGAAGAGAGAGCAGAGAGCATCAGGCTGTCAAAATGATGTGTGGGCCAGGAGGCAGCTTAGCTTGCCAGTGCAGCCAGCTCTGCAGCCAAGGGGAGAAAGCTGGAGATAAAGGATCTTTTTCCTCTCTGGCCTGAGGCCCTGGAGGTATGCTAGGAATGCTGCTCTCGGTCCAGAGGAGCCGATCCCGTTTCACTGGCCGTGGTTGAGTTCCCACTGCCATCACTCTGCACTGACAGTTGCCATAGCGAGTGAGGCAGAGCCTTGCCTGGCTTTGGGTGCTCACACAAAAGGCTGCCTGTCTCCTCTGCAATTTGGCAGGAGATCCTTTAGTGTGGGATGATGAGTAGCTGTGCCCTCCCTCGCTGCCGACCTCTCCGGAGCTTTCTGGCACATTCCTGGAGAGAGCAAGCGAGCACAAGCAGTGCTGACCAGCCATTCTCCTTGCAGGAAACCTGCCACCATATCTGCACCTGACCCCCCTGTTTCACCAGCTGCTCCCTCAGCACTTCATAGGCTTTCTACCTCTTGCAAAATAAATAAAAAAAATAAAAATTTATCATTTGAATGAAGCATAAAATTACTCATCTGGCCATCAAAGATCCCTTTGCACAAAACCTGACCAGTGTTTAAGTCAGTGGTGCAGAACAGCCCTTTTGATGCAAATCAGTAGAAGATTGCACTGCTCTTTTTGGTGGGATCTCATCTTCCAAAATGGAATTTAGGACACTTCATATTACACCAATAATCTCCCTGTACAGGAAGAAACATGAAAAAAAAAATCTAAAAGGATTCAGATTTTAAAAGAGGGAACACCAAGTCTTCAATCTGCCATAAAGCACTAGCTGAGGATGCAGACTTCCTCTCTGCAGTGAGGTTAGATGTATCCATCCACTTGGAGCCAGAAAATTACTGCAAAAACATAGTATGAGTTTCTATTTCATGTAGGTGATTAGTGCTTTTCTTTTCAAAATATAGTACACTAGCCCTATAGCACAATCTGGTATTTTAGAGACTGGGCCACTCCCAATAGAAACTCCCAGTTTCTATCCCTTCCTTAGACAGAAGAGTTCAAACCTGTATTATCCCACTACCAGAGTCGAAAAACACAAAAACAGGTTTCTCACAGGAGGAAATTTGGTTGCTTTCTTAAAAGCAAAGAACAGTCATTTACTATGGTCAGGGGTAAGATGCACAGATTCCAAAATTCTGAGATGAATGCTGAACCTGGAGTGAAAAGCTGGTTGGTCCTTGTTTTCCCAGTGGAAATGAAAGGGTTGGCCTCCTCTGCTTTTTCCTCCTTTGCATTTTGCATTTTAGTATGCTCTGAGAACATCTCCACACCAAGCATTTCAGAGAACTAAAATGAAGGGATATTTTACTTCTAGCCTCTGAAAAGACACAGATGTTAGCTCTACTTCAAATACTGAAACCTGATGTGTTGAAACATTTCTAAGCCAATTCCAAAGAAGTCAGATTTTTTTGTTGTTGTTGCAAATTGAAGCCATTAGCATTTAACTACCTCTGAATTTGGGCAACAACTGGACAAAGACATTACTATTTGCTGAGGAAATGTTGGTTGAAAATATCTTGAAAGCCACTTTCACAACTTTTGCAAATTGAGTCTTGTCATGTCTGACTCATTTTGGAACGCTTAACACAGGTGCTTCTGAAAATATTCTGCTTTTCTGGTTTTGTGGAGACCGCTTCAAAGAAGAAAAAAATGTAGAAAAAGCAGAAGAAATATACACCTTCATTTTACAAATACCTGACCTGAAATGGAACAAAAGAATGGCCCCATGCTTAAGGCACTGAGCAGTTACTCAGGAATGACCTGGAGCAAGTCATTTAATCTGCCTCTACCCTGTTTCCATAGCAAAGGTCTCTTTTGCTTCCCCAGCAATTTAAGCAGTAAGCTTTTCATGAGAGACTTCGTTTTACTCTGTGCATTTGTGTCTGCATTGCATAAGAGAACTTCTTTCTGCAAAAGCTTCTAAGCACCACTTTGTTATGAAGACAGATATAGAGAATATAAAGGTAAAGTAAACTGGGAAAATTTTATGATAATTTCTGAGGATAGCACTTTAGATTTTGGTAAAACAGGTATTCCTCTGAATATATTTTTGAAGATGTTGCTTTACTATATATATCAAATACTGCAGAATACACTTTCATTGCACACATCTCAGTTTTCTCCAGTCTAAATGAACACTGTATAATCTGGAGGGATGATCTAATGCCATCCTCATTGGGTGACAGTTTATCATGGGCTAAATTCCCTGAAAGCATCATTACTGGAGATGTTATTATTACTGCTATAGAAATTAAATTATCTCCAAGAAGAAGCTATACATTAAAAAGGAAACCAGAGACCCCTTATCTTCAGCAGTATTTATGTTATAAATTATCTCAGGGACCCAAATTAGAATGCCAAAGGAATTTGGCAGTGGAAAACAAAGAAAGACATAAACCTCTTTAGGACAAACCTGATACTTTGTTCTTGGATGTCAAGTGGGTACTTTTACCATATAACAGCCAAACCCCACATCCTGAGCTGATCCAAGTCAGTCTCTCTCTGCCAGTGGAGCCCTGGCCATTTACCCCACCTGAGGATCTAATTTATTGTGAGCTGCCTTGCCCCAGACTATGCAGCAAAAGGTCTTTATTCAGGGACCCTTATGACACTGGTGATCACATCCACTGAAATGTGGCAATTAGAATTTTTATGGGCAGAAACAAAATTTTGTTCTTGTATTTAAGTCAATGACCTGTAAATGGACACTTCAGAAGTTCCATGGCTTAGTACAGAGTCAAAATAAGGTAAATGGGCAGAAAGGTCAAAAAACACCTTCTTCAACATTATTATTTATGACTGTATTAAAATAAACTTCACTGTATAGCAAGTCTGCTGCCAGTGTATCACTTGGCATGAACTGCTCTGAATATTTTATTAACAAAATCAAAGCTCTAATAAAAAAACTTATTTCATGTGCAAATGACATTAAAACTGGCAACATTCCTATTTCCACATTGTTTTATGATGAGTCAACTCTGAACCCAAGATTTTCAACTTGAAAACACTCCAAGGAAGTTTTCATTTGGGGAAATATCAGGATGCTGCCTTTTGCTCAATAGTCTAAAGGTCAGTGTCTTTGCCACAAAAGTGGGACATTTGACATCCATGTCCTCTTCAAATTGGGTGAGTTTGGAGTTCTTGCCAGCTGAGTCCTACCACCAGCTGCCTATGCAGTTCCCTGGACAGAAGTGTTCTGCTCACCCTCCAGCTGAAGTTGGGCCACTCTGTATACCCTAGAAAGAAAGATTACTTGAATGCAGTAAGAAGAAAAAGAAGACTTCCATCTGTCTCAAAATTAAGCATTTTCTTCACCTCTGATTGTACTGCTCATCATGGAGTCAAAAGGGGATGGCCAGGAGCAAATGTCTAGGAATGAAAACTGACATTGTGAAAGGAAACCAGAATTGAAAATTTTGAATTTTGACTTGGGAAGTCCAAGTAGCTGGAATCCCCTTTCATAACAGAAAGATCTCAAAGGAATTTTAAGTCCTGTAGGAGGATTTCATAGCATGCAATTATATCAGGCAGAAGGCAGTGATAATTGGAGCATGGAGTGCAGTTCTGGTTCCTCAAGTGCAAAACAGTTTAATTAAAAAGAAAAAAGACAGAAAGAAGGGTATGAAAGTGTGAAATTAGAACACTTTCTTCTGACTGATTTGAAAAATAAAACCATAAGATTTTTTTTCTACAAACATGACAATAAAGTTAGTACCAGGAGGAGAAAAAAGAGATTTTAAGCTAGCATTGGTAGCACAATAACTGATGGACATAAACTTGCTAGAAATATGTTGAAAACTTCACCACTGCATCAAGGGAGTGAGGTTCTGGAACAGCTATCCAGTATCTGTTGTAGGGACAACTCCCCCAAATAAAAAAAACAACAACAAAATTAGTTTTTGAAAGGACTTTGACGACTCCATAAAATAATTGACCACTATAGCTGACTCAGGTAGCAGTGCATGTATTTCTCTGGTCCAAGATTTCTCTGGCCCTTTCAGTCTTGCATTACTCTGAATTTAGAAATTGTTACCAAAATAACAAACATCTTAAGGTAATTTGAGTGCTTAAGTGAATTAGTAGATTCAGGTCCATGTATGTAAGACTGTTCATTAGCAGCACAATGATTATCTTTTATCTGTATTTAAAAGGAAATGGTTTTCCATTTCCCACTGTTAATCTTTCCTTGCTCCCTGTATTAATTATTAATGTCTGTGTTTTAATTCTTTTTTCAGTCTTCTTAAATGTGTTCAATGACCAGTTTGGTTTGCCCAAGGGACACTGAGAGGTGGATGAATCAGCTGCTATTATTTCAGCTAGAAACCATATTCTGTAACAGATTTGTATTTTGATTTTATGAAGTTCCAGAGCTTAACTTGTAACAAAAAAAGCAAACAAACAAAAAAACCCAAACAAAAAAAAAGAAGAACAACAAAAAAACTCACCTAACCAACCAACTAAATTAAAAAAAAAATTAGTGGCCACCAAGTCACACCTGAATCTCTGCCTGCCGTACAGAACTGGCATATTTCCTTTTATCAACAAATGTTATTTTGAAGTCTATAATACCAGTAGACTCAAGTTGCTTTTGAACTCAGACAAATCTCTTCTGCACTCTGCCAGTTCCAGAAGGCTTTGGGAACAGTTTTGTGGCAGTGGACATGACCCGAGTCCTATGCACACATATCCTGGGTGGCTGCTGCATGTAGCTACCAGCCCCTTTTGTGTGCAAGTCACAGATTCCTGGCAGAAGCAATGTGGGGAGCACACAGAAAGTGAGTAATTAGATTACAATGCTTCCTTGTAGCCGGAGCTCCTTGTAAGCCCTGACCGTGTTTTGCTTTCAGCAGCAGCTCGTTGGAATCACATTACCCTGGTTCACTTTAGTCATGAGCAGCTGGCTCTTAAAACCTCACATTGGCCCATATGCTCATGGTACTCAACAAGGATTTTTTTTTTTCTTTTCATTTATTTGTAGCAGAAACTTCTGAGCAGCTTTTTTAAGATTTTTCTCGAGCTTCAGGAAGCTGGAGGTGATGAGTAATGGTGAAGTCTACTACCTGGTTAATCTTATTTCAAACTGCAGTAAACTCATCTCAGTCTGAAGAAAGATATGATGATGGGTAGTCATCTCTCACTTCTGTATTGCATTCCAGTTACAGCAAGAAATTGCAGTATGATGGAACAGGATGGAGGTTGTCAGGACTGTGAATGAAGGAAAATGACTGATTCATTGACTTTTTAAAATACTGGCAGCAACAAAGTGCTGGTGAGCCTTGTGGTATAAAATTAATCCATTAATCTATGAAACTTTTCTCCCTATTTCATGCATTTACTACCCTTTTGTAATGTTTGCACATACACAGGCTACAACTAGGTTTATACAGGAATATATTCTAAGTTCTCTGCATTTTCAAAAATACTTCTGTTTGTCCACTTTCTTCTCAGAGCCACTTATTCTTCATAAAATTTGTAATGCTATTTTCCAGGAGAACAAAATAAATCAGAAGATCAATAAGAATATTTTTTTTCCCCCTTAGGGAAATTTATATGAGCAAATAAATGATTAAAATTATGCTATGGTTTCATATAATATTTTTGAATAATCTATCCTTAAGTGATTTTTTAACTTTTCAATCAAAATTTAACATCTCTTTATCAAAAATCCTGAGATGGAGAATGTCATGCTCAGATCTTCTGGCTATCCTCAATCCAGTTTCCACAAATAACAACTTTACACCAATTTCATTCATGTTAGACAGTTGGGCAGGGCTGGCTTAATTTAATTTTGCTCATGGGATTTTAAAATTATTGTCTCTATTTTGTGCAAGTTTATTAATGATTAAGAAATGCTGGTAGATATTCTGTATTTTATTGTAATAACAGATATGAATTGCAACTTTCTAACAGAAATTATTGAAAATTCCTAGATCACAGGACTAACTGTCCTGAAATGTTTTTTTTTTAAAGAGTCAAAATGCATTCTTGAAACTCAAGGGCTTTCTATCTGTTATTTCTATCAGAAAATTTGTTGGACCACCCTTCATTTTCAATTTTATGGTATTTCTTGCCTCTTGGCCAGGTTTGTTTTTTTTTTTAATTTTTTTAAATTTTGTTTTCATGTTATGACAGCCCTTTATTTTAAAGTCTCATTTTCCCCCAATTGTTGCATTATCATTTTGTTGAATCAACTACTTTATTACCTTTTCTTTTCCTTAATTGTATTTAATATAACAAAACTATTTTCTCCAATAATTATCCTTCAAATAATCATTCCTTTAAGATTGTTTTAAGACTTATTAATCTGTCAGTGAGAGGGACTGTTTGACCATTAACCACAGATCAAAGCTGAAGTTTTCCTGCATAGAAAAATTTCCAGTCATGCTCTTCCAGTACTTTCAAGGCACCAGTTTAATGGCCACAGAGAAGAGGTTAAAAAGTGTTTTCTGCTTATATATTTTTAAAATTGGAAGACAGACTTCAGGATTACCTAACTGTGTGTATTGAATGAATGTATCAGCACTAAGAACTATCCATAAACACCCAACCTCATGCAGAGCATCTATTTCTGGTGGGCCTGCCAAAGGTATAGCACAAAAACATTTTTTTACACTTAGAAATACTGGAATTTAAGGAAACACAGTTGGCAAACCTGAAGTATAGGAAGTCTAGATGAAAAGACACAGTGTTTGCTGAAGGAGTTGGCTGAACTGAATTTAAAGAAACATCTCCCAATGCTGTGAATCAAGTTCAGAATGAATCTGTCTTTAGAAGAGTCATAGGATATACCCAGTTAGAAGGATCTTTTAAAGTTCAAGTCCCATGTCCTGCTCCCCACAGTAATACTTAAAGCTGAACTAATCATCTAGATGCTCCTTAACTTTGACAGCTTTGCTGCTGTGACTATTTCCCTGGGCAGTGACTGAGCATCCTCTTGAGAAGAATATTTTCCTCTTGTCCAACCTGAGCTTCCCCTGTCACGCCTCCTTCCATTCCCTTGTGTCCTGTCACTGCCCCTGTGAGCTTGGACTGCACGTGTCCAGCTGTGGCCTCCTCCTCAGCACCCTCCCAGGCAAGGCTAGTTCCAGCCAAGGCTACTTCAACCCATCTCTTAACTTCTGAAAGGTGTTGATAAAGCCAATGCATTGCAAAGCCTGCTTTGGTGTTAGTTTTCTTTATACTTTTGTGCAAATATAAGCACCTGATAAACACTTAGGCTTCGGGATGATTCTGTGAACTGAATTACATCTTTGTATAATTCATGGTTTGTTATCACTACTCTGTTCACACCTTGCTGTGTGGAAGTTTGCAAGCAACTCCCTGTGGTGCAAAATGCAAATGAGCTTCGTTTTAAGAGCAAACTCAATGTGAAGCAGTGCTTTATGACTTTCCTAGAGAGTAAGATATTCTGGAGGTATGCTTGATACTGAAAATGCAGTCAGGTAATAATAAATTATATAACTTTAAAAAAACTTTCCCTTTTATTTTCAATTATTTCTTTTATTTGTAGTGTTGCAAGCTTGTTATATGCCTGGACAGCAAAAGCCAGGAAGCCTCTGGATTTAAGCAGCATAATATATTTACAACAGTGTCTCAGTGTATGGAAAAAACAGGCTTTTTTATGTGGTACAAAGGAAAAGAGTGTAGATGAAATAAAAATAACTTAGAAACAAGAAACTATAAAGACAAAAGGAAAGATTACTATTTTTGAAGTGAAGCCCATACTTGTCTAAGTAGTCTGTAGGCAAGGGCAACTCCCTTGTATAACATTTGAAATTCAAAGGGAAGATTCTATACTCAAACTTCATCAGCTAGTCTAATAGTAGATATACTATTTAAAAAAAAATCTATTTTGCAGTCTTAGGCATCCCAGAAATCCCTTTATTTTCTCTCCTGAGTGCCCACCCTGCCTGGCACAGAGGTGACACATGAAAAGCCACTGCTTTCACAGGATGTGAGGATGTGTGAGGAAGCTCTGAGCCAGCTCCAGGTCTGAATGAGGAGCAGGGTCCTGGCAGTATGTAAACAGCTACAGTGAATCCCCTCTGCTTATTGACTCTATTCCCTTGAGACCATTTGGTAAACTGAAATTGTAAGGCATGATTTAATGACACTATTGGGGAACTGTTTTAATTGAATATATTGAATTCTTTAATGATTTTGGGATATATTTACACAGAACTAAGAAGTGTGATGTCTGCTTTTTGCTCTGTTGCACATTATCTCATTTGAACTTAAGAAAAACAGAATTTCTACCTCAAAGTTGCAAACTTTGTAAAATTATTAGGTCTAGCTCATTTTCTGTGCTTCCAGATCACCTCTCCTAGAGAGATCTTTGTGCAGTTAGTGTCTGGAGCATATCTGTGTCTTCCCTGCAGAATTCCTGTGTGACCTGGAGAGACTATTTTGTTTTATCAAATACCACAAGGCTCTGACACAGCACATGCTAATAAAACTCCCCTACCTCATAGGCAGGCTGTGGGAATCAGCAGCATTAAATATCTGAGGTGCTCAGTGGGATGGTGATTAGGACCATATAAGTAGCTGAATATTCAATCTGCCTATGGTTAGAGCGTTGTCAAAGTGTGTGCTCCCTGTATCTGTGTCTGATGTGACATTTTCCTAGTAGCAAATTATCTGGAGACATTACAAGCAGAATTGTGGAAGGATCAAAAACAGCTCGAGTGGCTCACCCAGTCTCTTGTAGCAAGATAAAATGGCATGCAGCTGACACAAAACATCCCAAAGCCCTTCATTTGCTTTAGTGCCTTTTAAAGTACTTCTTCTGAAGAAAGAATATGTGTGTGCACACAGGAGTTATTACCAGCTAAAAACTCTGTCTGCTGATATCCCACGTTAGAACACTGCAGGCATCTACCCTAAAATCAGATGTGACATTGAAAAAAATATTTGAGAGGTATGTTTGTCTTTTGATCTTTATGAATTCCTCACATACTTCTGCTGATCATGACCTTCCTGCTACTTTCAGAGGTGTACAGAAATGAGAACCATCCCTTATGTGCTGCCAATTTTTATCTTACCAGTGAGTAGTGATAATTTTTTCCTTTTGGTACAGGGGGTCATTCACAGGCTGCATGGGAGTTTTAGCTACATCAATCTGAAGAGTAACATAATCATGATTATTAATGTAACATGTAATGGCTGGTCCTATTATATATATAACTATATATAATAGTAAAGTGGCTTGCTGTCTTGTGCATTAATATTGATTTAGAGATGAGATCACTTGCCACAGAATTTACTGCAGCTTTATTTCAGTTGCAAGTAAAGTTATTAAAGCATGTCCTATTTTTAAGAACAGGCCCTTTCAGCTGCAATACAGTTTCTCAGGGGCTGATCTAAACTGGTTCATGCAGTAATTATGAGATCACTGGAGATGTTGCAGTTTTGGGATGGTGGTGAGCCTAAGCAGATGAGAAGCATATTTGTAGATGCTCTGTACTGCTTCTCTGTCAAAGCTTTTAATTTGTCCACTTACTCTTATGCTTACTTCTCCTGAACAGTGTTTCAACCCCAAGAAAAAGTCATCTGAGAACTTTAGGGTGGGGTAAGAGCTTAGGTTTAAAAAAGGCCTTAAAACGAGGCTGATGGACACATATTTTTTCTGCTTGCACCCCTTTATGGGAAGAACTGCCATGCTATGATATGTCTTCCATGTAAGTTGTGAATCCATCAATATTTAATGAAAATTGTCTGCTGTCTTTTCTAGCAAAACTTTTTGTGTTTTTCAGATCATTAACAAGAGTGTTGTATGGGATAAGAACAAATCTGACACATTAAGACACATTTACTGTTATATTTCACTGTGTCTAAACTAATCAGGTTTTAATGCACTCATTTGATGTGAAGTTGCTGATTTTAATAATCATTGTAACTTCTTAATTGAAATGTTGACTAGTTCTGAATTTAATACTTTGTTGGAATCCATTGTAGCAGCAGTCTTGCTTGTAAAAATTAAACATTCAAACTTGGGATTGATTTTTAGCTGCTCATATTTTTTTAAAAATCTGTCTCTGCTCATTTTCTTCTAATTCTGTATTAAACAATCAACAGCCACTCTATTTAGCCCCAGGGTTGATGTCAGCCTAATAGAGTCTTTATTACTTGTGCAAGGTAACTGAAATGATAACAAAATATTGGGGTGAGGGTGACACTGTTTGGGTTTTTTTCTCTGCAACTTCTTCAGGTTATCTTAGAGTTGATGAAAACCACCCCCAAGGAACCCAAGGCTCCTTCTCCATTGCATCATCTTGCTGTAGGTCAATTATCAGTACTTGCCAACACCAAAAATTGTAATGCAAATTGTTGCTGTTTGCCATCTTCTGAAGATTCCAACTGGAAAATGTATGAAAAGTAAAATATAATTGCCTTTTCCACTTCCCTATCTTTTTGATCTTTTGGCCCAACAACAAAATAAAAAAAATTGCATACAAGACAAAATAAATATGCAAACTTTTAGAAGGCCTTAATTTGCATGCTTGATGGCTGAACATTCTTTCTATCTCTGACTCTTTTATTAGTTCTAAAATTCTACAATAGTAATATAAAATTTATTACTGTGTATTAATAATATCTTCGTTTTTACAATAAGTACACAGTTTGCTCTATGTGCATATATACGTGTGAGAGAACTTTTGCATATATGTATGTGTAGCTGCTTCCATTTCCAAAATCAGCTTGTGTTTTCAACCACTGTGGCCTTTCACAGATGAGAAAGTGTGCATTTCTGGATACCTATTGAAGTATTCTTAAACAATTTCTGATCATTATTCGTGTGTTTTTAATTAAATTCTGCCTCCTGCCTGATCTGGTTCATAATTGTTTTCAGCCTTTTGAAACTGGCCCTTTGAAAGTATCAAGTGTAGATATTGCTGGTTTGAATTTCCTTCATTTTAATCATTGCAAATATTAAACAAAATCACCTCTCTCCCTGGCTAATGATGTTCTCTATGAAGAATAATTAATATCAAGTAAATTGTTTCAGATCCTTGAGATTTTTGCATTTGCATTCTAATCCCTGATTGATTTATGTAAATTCATTTGGCAAGAATTAGCATGTTGTAAAGCAGCTTGGGTGAAAGTCAGTGCAAAGTAGAACCATTTAAGGAGCAGCAGAAGCCAAGTTATTTCTGAGGTGACAGCTCAAGACCAGCCTTTTTTTCTAGGAGACCTGACCTTTTCTCTGTTAGGGTAGTCCTGCACTGACTACCTGCCCTCCACAGTCTTGTCTTACCTACATGATTTAAAAGTATTGAGTCCATCACCTTTCCCTAAACATTGTAATACAAACATAATCTTCATCATCAAATTAAGAAATTATATTTATGCTTTTAAAGATATACAAGTCAAGTGTCAAAACTGGTTTGGTTTGGTTTGGTTTGGTTTGGTCTGGTTTGATATTTTAAATCAAATTCATGAAAGCTGAAAACTTGGATGAGGAAAACACTTTTCTGTGATGACATAATTATACAATTATTTTGGTTTCTTTTGACAAGGCCAAATTAAACAGAGCTCTCAGAATTTTATCTTACAGATAACTGTCAACTTTGGTGTGTTAGAACCATTCTGCAGGAATCTGACACATGTGGAGAGCAATGAAATGGAAAATGTAGGCTTATTTTTCCCTCTGAAATATCTGCATTTTGGGTAGATTTTTTAAACATTTATTGAACTCTGTAAGACAGGAACTAATGGTGCATAATTAAGAGATATCAACACGTGGTAAAAGCTTTCACAGAAAATCTACTCTTCCCTCTTACACCTGTCTGCAGATACATTAATTTCCAGCAGTGCCCTCAGCAGGTGGGACAGGCAGATCTCCAGGTCATGCTGACAGTACAGTCTGGTGTTTTCTACACTTCACCCAAAGGATTTTGGTCCTCACAGTCATGAAATCCGTGGCATCTGCTGGTAAATGTATCATCAGTTCACCTTTTGATCCATCTGGTTGGGGTTCACAATTTCTTGCTACTCCCAGACCTCGAACAGCTTCCCCCAAAATCTCTCCTTCACAGGACAAACATGACAAACCAAAGCCCACAGTTGTAAAGAAAGCTACAGTGGAAGAAACAGGATGGTTGAAAAGACACAGCTGGTTTTGCCCAGGTGCGCTGCAGAGGAGGAGCAGTGACTCAGAGCATCACAAACCTCCATCAGTCACACAGTGGGTGCCTAAAGTGGGTCTACTGCCCTCAGCAAAGAGTGGTTAAATATAATAGATTGTTAAATCTGTGTCTTCATCCTGTGTGCTTTTGCCTACCTGACATGTGTGGCCACAAATCATTGGCCTGGGTGACCAGGGTGGGAAATGGAGGAGAGATGTAGAGTCTGGCTCTACAGTCAGGGATCACAGCTGTCAAAGGAGCAAAGGTGAATTTGGAAATTAAAGTCTTAATCTCTGCCACATAAAAAAAAAAAAAAAAAAAAAAAAGAGAGAGAGTGCACATTATGACATAATTTAAAATAAAAGGTTTTGCTTCAGCTTTCTTGAGATGAAATTGAAGTGCAATATTTTGCAGAAAAGTGTAAGATCTTCCTGTAGAAAAATCCTCACTCAGCTGTAATGAAGAGATTTCCCAGTTCCTTCCATCCCTGCTACAGCTTTCTGCACTTTGTCTGTGACTTAACATTTTAAGAGGAAAAAAAACCCACACACAAAACCTGTGGCTTACTGAGTCACTTACTGGCACAGGGCCTTGTTTAAATATCTTCCTGAAGTGGTTGTCTTGGCTCACCCTTTCCCTGAGGATTTCTAATGGATTTCTCTGCCTGAAATTAGGCCAAGTAGTTTCCTCAAAAGAATTGCAAATTTTAAAGGGTTACTACCATTCCTTTTCAGTTTAAATTTACCAGCTGGTTTCATCTGTGGATTTGTAATGCTCTTCCTTCCCCCCATCCAAATAATGGGTTTCTGATTGTGCTCTATTGCATCACCTCTGTTCTGAAAATAACCCAGAACTGCTCTGGCTGTTTCTATGCTCACAGGGCTGGTATTCACCTGTGAAACAGATGACTGCTGCCCCAGTAGCACAGCATCAGCTCAATGAACCACCTTTCTGATTTCTCATGCAGTTCCCTGGAGGGTGGCCAAGTGGAGCAGAGAGGCTGGGCAGGCTCCATCCATCTTTGAGGGCTCCAAACCCTGCACAGCCTGGTCTGTGCCATAGCCCCACTGTGAGCAGGTGCTTGGACCCCTCTGGAGCCCATTCCAGCTTGCATGATACCACAATCCTGGGCATCTGTTCAGCAATTGGTTTGTTTTTATTTTAATACAATAATAGAATTAATTTATAGTTGAAGGTCTTTGTCCATACCCTGAAATTCAACCTTGGCTTCCAAAATACTCAGCTATGCAAACATAGATTGCTGCATCACCAAATTGCACCTTTCTTTGTGTAAAATTAGTTTAATTATCAGAGCTATCTGGACACTGTTGTCATAAACACAATACTTTCAGTAGCTCTATATCAATTCAGTCTTCTGCCTCTCCTCTCACTGGCATTTTTACCTACATGGTTCCACTGACAAACAGCAGTAGCACATAACACTGTGACAGAAATTGCTGCTGAGCTGAAACTGTGTTTTCCCATAATGAAAATGTGCTTCCACTTTTACAGATACACTCTTACCTTTGAATCTAATACCTTCTGACACTGTCTGGGAGAGTCTAATCAAATATGTTTTTCTAGATTTTTTTCTCTTCAAAATGAGTGTAAAATTTTCTTGTGGCAACTGATACTCACCTCAGAAATATAAAGTAGCCAAGATCATACAGGTATCTACAAGAATGAGCACATTTTCCAACTCTACAGGAATATTTTCCTTGATATGTGCCAGAAATTAATATTTTTCTGGGAAACCATAAAGATTTGCTTTCCACTTGAGATGCTCCAAAGCAATTACTTTTATAGCCCTATTAAGAGCAAGGATATTGAATAAATTATAGAATGCCAAGAATCAAAGTCCTGGCTAAAGACTTGATTGCACCAAAGTGTCAGAAATTAATAACATAATGTAGAGAGATGTCCAAAAAGGGAAGATTTGTAAGAATTCCACCTCTTTTCTAAAGTTCAGTTTTACGCACAGAAACACTATTAAAAAAAAAATTCTCATTCAGAAATTTTCAGACAATTTACTATGCATTCTGCTCTGGAGAGAAATATACATATCCAGTACTGTGAGGATTTGCATATAATCAGTTTCTACTGTTTAATTCAATCTCAATACTTCTCATAATTTATTTAAAATTTTATTTTAGTATAAACATCCAGGAGAAGTAAGTGAGTGCACTATTTGTATCTTTGCTGTGTGCTAAAAGTTTGCATTTATTCAGCTTAGGCAACTAAAAATATAATTGGTAATGCTGAAGAATTGATGGCAATTTTTACTGGAAAATACAAAACATAGTGAATGTATTCCTGAAATATTTGCTAAAAATAGTTCTGAAACTTGTGCAAGACCATTTGAGTTTTATATAAAACATCTAACACATTTATACTAATTATGATAATATGCAATTACTTGACTAAATCCTAGACTTGTGAAATTGGTATGTTTTTGGCATTCATTTCAGAGAAAAAAAAAATTCAGCGTGAATTTCCAAAAGTAATACAATAACATTTGAAAAGTGATAACATACTAGTTCTTAGCAAAATTATCTGTAGTTCAAAATACAGGGGGAAAGAGGAAAAAGGTATCTTCTTTAGTATGATTTTAGGTCTATTCTGTGCCACAAAAACAAACATTCTAAACTGTAAATTATTTAAAAGTGTAGCACACCATGGCATTTCTTTAGTTTCAAATCTCTGAATTTGTAATGCAGTTGCTTCTGTAAACAACAATTTCTGTGGGATGTATGTAAAACATTCACCAAATTAAAAAATGTAGTAAACTGTGTGATGACACACATTGTCATTCATTAAGCTAATCTAAGATGTCATGGAGCCATAGACTAATGAAGAAAGGATTGAAAAATTTAACCCAGTCTTTCTCTCTCAGTGTACACTAAGGGACCATGAGTCAGGTGAAGACACTCAGTCCCTGATTCTGCTAAATCTACAGAATTGTTTGATATCATTATTATTTGTCCTTAAATACTATATGTGAATACTTTGTAACTTTTATTCTTTTTGCTCTATCTCAAAACAAATGGGACAGATATCTTTATTGGTTTTATATAAAGAAAATATTTATTTTTGTTACATATTTTCACATTCTTATTTCTTTTAACTTATATTGTAAAATATATTTTAAAAATTCTTTATAAAAGGAAAATAAATCAAGCCAGAGAATAAAGGTGTCAGAGTGCTCCTTTTGATGATGGGACTATTCATATTATTATAGTTCAGCAATTCTCTAAGCTGGGCAGAACCCAGGGTGATTTGTGTCTATTGAGGCACTGGCATTGAGATGTGACTTGTTTCCATCAGCAAACCCAGCATCATCTTCTAGGTATAAGCACATTTCTATCAGATTGTTACTGTGAAAAATACTAAAGTACAAGACACATACCTGCATTTTTTTTTCCTTCAATATTTATAAACCCTGTCTCATTGGGCTAGCAGCAGGTTAGCAAGAATAACTAAAGCTTTTCAGTATGTTGAAAGAAGAAGCCTTGCACAGCCAGTAGCTCTCGTTTGCAGCTGTCCCTCATGGCACTTAAATGTCATTTCAAACTTCACTTCATCACCTTGGTGAGCTAATGCACTCTGCAGCCTCACCAGATGTATTTCTCTGAGATGCAGTAAGCACTTCACATGGCTTCACCCTCTCACCCCCCCTCCTGAGAAACAGTCTTGAGCAGTTATTTATATGTTAAATTGCAGGAGAATTATGGATGAGAAATTCCAGTTCTAGTATAGTCTATGAACTGATCTACATTTCTTTCAATGCAGTGAAATGGGGTCACACAAAACCAGGGACAGAAAACCAGAGTATTGCCTATTGTAAAACTGGAGCCAGATGCCAAGGATATACTTGAAAGAGAATCAAGCACGGAAACGAGAAATATACTGGTAAAATGATATAAACACATACCTGTGTCTCAAGGTACATCTGCAGTCAAGACTTGATTGTTTTCTGAAATGTATTGCCTCCAAGTATAAATCCATTGATTTTAACGCATTTATTTCTGGTTTTACCAATCTGATGAGTGATAGAGGTTCATGTACTGGTGCCCAATCATTGTCTTCTCTTCTAAGATCAATACTTCCTTTCTGCCAAGTAAAATGGGCTCCTTGGGCTTGACTTCTCATTGAATCACAGAATCATTTCATTTGGAGAAGAGTTTCAAGATCAGCAAGTCCAACTGTTAACCCAGCACTGGCAAGTCCACCTCTAAACCATATGCCACATGTCCCCAAGTGCCACACCTACACATCTCTTAAACACCTGAAGGAATGTGACTCCACCCTTCCCTGGGTAACCTGTTCCAATATCTGGCAGTCCTTCTGAACAAGCAGTATTTCCTAATACCCAGCCTGAACCTCCTCTGGTCTCTTCCTCTTGTTCTGTTGCTGGTGGCATGAAGAGTCTGATCCCCACCTGGACACAACCTCCTTTCAGGGAGTTATAGAGTGGTAAGGTCACCCCTAAACCTCCTTTTCTCCAGGATAAACACTCCCAGCTCCCTCAGCTGGTCCTCAATATCAAGACCAGCTCATGGTCCTTCTCTGGACTCACTTCAGCATCTCAATGTCCTTCCTGTAGTGAGGGGTCCAGAACTAGACACAGCACTTGAGGTGTGGGCTCACAGTGCCAAGTGCAGGGGGATGATCCTGCCCTGGTCCTGCTGGGACCATTATTGCTGATACAGCCAGGGTCCCATTGCCCACCTGGCACACCCTGGCTCATGTTCAGCTGCTGTTGGCCAGCACCCTCAGCTCCTTTTGCTCTTGGCCACTTTCCAGCCACTCTTCCCCAGCCTGTAGCCCTGCAGGGGTTGTTGTGACCCAAGGGCAGGACCCAGCACTTGCCCTTGTTGAACCTCACTGGTCTCAGCATCAGTGCAGCCTGTGCAGATCCCTGTGCAGAGCCTCCTGCCCTCCAGAGCAGCACTCCTGCCCAGCTTGGTGTCATCTGTGCGCTGACTGAGGATGATGAATTCCCCTCATCCAGATCATCAGTAAAGATATTAAACAAGAGTGACCCAATAATGAGTCCTGGGAACCCCCATTAGTGACCAGACACCAAGAAGAAGTAATTCCATTCACCACCTCTCTCTGAGACTTGCCATCCAGTCAGTTTTTCACCCAGCAAAAAATGCACCTGCCCACACCATGGGAAGCCAGTTTCTCCAGGGTAATGCTGTGGGAAATTGAGTCAAAGGCTCTACCAAAGCTCAAACAACATTCCCAGCTTTTCCCTTGTCTACTCAGGAGATCACTCTGTCATAGAGGGGCTCAAGTTCATCCAGCAGGACCTGTCTTTCCTAAACCCCTGCTGGCTGGGCCTGATTCTGTCTTGTCCTGCCCATGCCACATGATGGCACTTAAGATGATCTACTCCACAGACTTCCCCAGCAGAGGAGTGAATCCTGGGATTCTCCTTCCAACCCTTTTTCCCCAAGTTCCAGCCAAAACTCTCAGTTCATCTTTGGCTGGAAAAATCTCAATTCATCCAGTTTTCTCCCTCATCAGCTCCTGTTTCAGCAGATGGAGATGAAAACACCTGTAATATTTTCTTCTTGTAGCATGTCATCAGTAGAAGACGTTGATGGTCTGGGTGGTTTTTGAGCATGACTTCCTTGCTTGCATACATGGAACAGATAGGTGGAGAATTACCAAGCAGCTGTGACAGCCCAAATCCAGCCAGACTTCCTAAATACAACACTGTCTGGAAACAGCTCCAATCAAACCTACTGCAAGCACTACAGGTGTTGACACCACATTTCTTCTACATGGGAAACAAATGAACAAACAAAACAAAATCCCCAACATTTAAATTTTCTTAATTTTTCAGATTATTTTATAGCAATGCTGCAGATACTGTCACAGGAGTCTGCTATGCCATCATACCATTACTCTATAAGGAAATATTTCAAACATAGACATGCACTTCCTCAAGAATGTGGAACGTAAGTCCTTTATTATTTTCATTATTCTTGAAATACACTTTTATAACAGCTTTTGGAGTGGCCATCAAGCATTCCTTTCTTGAGGCAATTTTGAGAAAACTTCTGAAAAATATTTTTAAAATCCACTTTTTTTGAGATCACTGGACAATAAGCTTTGACTTTGCTGACAGAAATTGTGTCTTGGCAGCAATCCACATGCCTGGAGACAGATTCTTCCACGGATTTGAGATGGAATTGTTTCAGTACTATCTCCATTCAAACCACACAGAGGCCTGGACCACAGCTAAACCTCAGATGTGCTTATCTAGTTTGCTACCTACCTGAAGTGTGTCACAACAAAGCTGTGAATAGCTCTTTATACCATGCTCATATTCACTGAAAGGAGCAGCAGACCAAGCAATGCTTCTTAGAAACTTTTGTAAACTAGACACATTCCTAATATCTGAAGTATGACGTATTATTAACAACTAAATAAAGAGTGACAGAAAACAGGAAGATTTTAACAATTATAACATGTTCCCAAAGCAAGATTAAATAATCTCAAGGATATGGCATGGTGTGTAACCAAGTTGATTTATTCAAAAGCTCAAATAGTTTAGAGTAATGTCTTTAACAGCCAGTGGGGTAAAGCTACAAAATGAAAAATCAAATATTGCTTTTTTTGTTTGTTTTCATTGTTCTACCTGCTTTCTTCCACTTTTTATGAGTGCTAAGAGTAAAAATTATAAAAGGGATTAACAGTAATTAAGAGAGAACTCATACAAATTTGCACTTCCTGCATGATCCAAAGCTACTGCTGGCACATAACCCATAGGTGGAGTTTGGTAGATTTAGGGGCCAAAGCCACTGGCCACCACTCCCACTGCCTTTAACTGCCAAGGTGGATAATGCTCACGTTTCACTTCCTAAACTAGAATTAGAAATAAACTATTCTCTTTTGCTCATCCCTTAGATGAACAAAAAATGTTCATTAGTCTGTCAGCACTTATGGGACAGTCATTAAAATCTGTCCCCAGCACAGGAGCTCCCTCTGATTTTACAGGAATCCCAAGAAAATATTTTCAGTGGAGGCATACAATAATTTCATGCAAATTATACTGGATGCATTATACTCATGTACATTATCTAAAGAAACGAGCCATACAGATGAGTTAAAATGGGGTTTTGTTTCCAAAGCACCAAGAAAAATCACACAAGGCAAGTTTCTGGTGAAAGGATTGGAAAGAATGTCCTGTGAAGATCAGCTGAAGGCTCTGGGTTTATCTAGTCTGGACAAAAGGAGGCTGAAGGAGGATCTCATTGCTCCTAAATCTTCCTTAGGAGGGGAAGTGGAAAGGGAGGTACTGTGGCCTTCCTGGGGTCTGGTGGAAGGACACATGGGAAATGTTCAGTTTACACTGCACATTGGGGAGCATTTCTTTATTGAGAGGGTAGTCAAACATTGGAACAGTCTTCCTAGAGAGATGGTCAATGCCCCAAGGATGTCAGGGTTTAAAAGATATTCGGACAATGCCTTTAACAAAGTGATTTAGCATTTGGTCTGCCCAAAATTGTTGAGGGTCTTGGACTGGATGTTCAATACAGGCTCCTTCCAACAGAAATAGAAAATTTTGTTCTCTTCTATGTGCTGTAAATGATTATTTTCTTATGCCTTACTGTACAAATGCACCAGGGTTTACATTTTTTATTCTCTGCAGTGCCACAGAATTCTGTTACAACACTATATTTGAGATAAAAATACAGTGTTTCTGAAAACATGATGACAGACATGTAACCATGGCTGCAAGAACATTCAGTTCAGCCATAATTTAAGCAAAACTAAGTATTAAGCATCAAAAGGGGCACTTCACATCTTCTGATTGGCTTTTCTAGTAGTTTAAAATATGGCAAACCTGACACCACAGAACAGGATAAAATATTATCATAAGAAAACTGATTGACTAGTTAATATCTGCATAGCACTTTTAAATATGAAACGCTGCCAGTTTAATGCTAAGAAAGGAGTCAGATTGCCTGACATGTATAAGCTGAGATGAAAAATTACCCTTCTAATGAAGTAATGTACCCATTAGACTGTAGTATTTAAAATTCTTTTGTGTTCCCTCCAATTATTACTGTGGTCAAGCATTTTCTGTTGATCCAGTGAATAAATGGTCAATTATCCTGTTGTACAAAATACAGAGAAGCAAATACTACAATTGCAATAGATCTAGAGCAAGCTTTATTCATTAGCTAAACAAGACATTCTTCCTTAGGAATGGTTCTCCTTGAAGAAAGCATGTAGGAGATGACAGCTTGCAGCAGCAACTTTCTGCTTTGAGTAGATGACTAGAGTGATGGGAGGCTTTGTGGAAATCCTGTGCTCTGGACCAAGAGAAATTGATTCTCTTTAATGTGCTGAATTCTATTTAACAGAGTAAATAAGAAGCCAATACATAAACATCCTTTAGAATGCTTAATTTGAAGGAAAATGGAAGGGACAGGGGATAAAAGTAGAAATAATCTAGGAGTTTCTTGATCAGGCAGTTTTAGTAATCTGAATGATACAGCAAAAGACCAGTGACTTTCAGGACAAAGGTTTCCAGACCAGCAGAGCAGTTCCAGAGCAGTTTTTCATGGTCTATCAAAATCTCAATATTCAAGCAAATATTGTCCATATTCTACACTCAGATGTCACTAGCATGACTACAGAAGCAGCAGTGATGAAAGGCAGATTTTGACAGCAATATATAATGTCTTATAAGCCATAAAAATTATAATTATGCATTTTTATATACAATATGCAGCTAATCCAATTGAAAGTCTTGCTTTTTTTTTTTTTTTTTAATAAAAGTAAATTATAGGCAGAACTGATGTCATTGCCTACTTTACAATTGTCAAACTCTGCACTACAAGGAGCTATTATCACACGATTTCTCACATAGGGCTTCACATAATTTCTAAGCTAATCCTTTATTTAATGCTCCATGCTGGGTTTCCTCCTCAGACTGGCTATTTCTGGGAAATTTCAGACAAAATTGTTTTCCACTTACTACCTTCTGGCAAAGTTTCCTTTCCTAAGCTGTGAGGCCCTTTTTTCCTGGATAAAGGCTTGGCAATTTGACAAGCTGTGTGTTTACTAGTAAGCCACAAAAACAAACACAAAGGAGGCCAAGGTAGAAAGAAGGCTTTGTAGCAGCCCCTTCCTGTCAGGAAGGACACGTGGGGTGTCCTGGGCACTGCAGAGAGCCCTGGAGCTGCTGAGCTGGGCTGGGCTGGGCTTGCCAGGTGAGGGCTGGGATGGGGCTGCTGTTTGTGCCAGGTGGGATGGAGATGCTGGGAGTGAGAGCTGGGATGGAACTCCTGGGAGTGAGAGCTGGGATGGGGCTGCTGGGTGAGAGATGGGATGGAGCTGCTGTGTGAAAGATGGGATGGAGCTGCTGGGTGAGAGATGGGATGGAGCTGCTGGGTGTACCAGGTGGGAAGGAGCTGCTGGGTGTGAGCTGGGAAGGAGCTGCTGGGTGTGAACTGGGAAGGAGCTGCTGGGTGTGAATGTTGGGATGGAGCTGCTGGGTGTGCCAGGTAGAATAGAACTGCTCCCATCCTGTACCAGGTGGGATGGAGCTGCTGGGTGCTCCAGGTGGGATGGAGCTGCTCCCATCCTGAGCCAGCAGCAAGGGCCAGACCCCACCTGGAGCACTCTGCCTCCAGCACACAGCTGTGCTGGGCTCAGGAGACCCAGGCTCATGCTGACATCCTGCTGAGCTGGGGCTCTCTGCTGGATTTTTATCCAGATGGCTGGATTAAGCCAGCAGAGGTATGCCAGCCATGCATATCCACACTCACACTTTCTGCTTGCAAGGAGGACTGCTGCCACTGACTAAGCACTGATGTAACTCACAGCCTGTTCACCAACTTGGCTTCATTTGGGGTCTACCTTTGGTTTGGAAATTGGAGCTATTTTCAGTTTAATAGCAAATACAGCTTGAAAGGAATTCTATATATGCCTGTTCTGATCTCTTCTTTAATGTGGCTTAAGTTATGGCCCAGTTCTATATAAACTTTAGCTTAAGTGTCTTCCAGATGGGCAGTAAATCTGGACACAAGGGAGAGGTTCTCAGCTGCTCTAAGTCAGCACATAGCCAGATGAAGTAGCTTGTGTTAAGGGTTATGTATTCCAGGGATTATAAAGCCACAGTTTCTGTAAATGATATACACAATCTTGGTGGTTATTTGGCAGTGTGGCAGATTAAAGAAAATAAAAGGAAAGAAGGCCCAATCTGGAATTCAGTAATGGACAACCCAGGACATTGCAGGGAAAATTACTATTTCTTTACCTGGTCATTAATAATCACTTCTAAGAAAATACATTACAAATTTATATTGAGTGTAACAGCTAAGATTTTGGTCCAGGCATAAATTTTAGAAAAGGGAAAAAATAAGTAGGTGTAAAATTATAAATAAAATAAAATGTCACACTGAAATATATTTTATTTTTCTGATAAAACACTACTATTTAACAAAAATGCAAGGTGTAAGTTTAAGGTGTCTGAACTTCACTAAGGCATTTAGTATTGAAAAATGAGATATTTATGAGCCAAATTGGAGAGGATGGTACATAAGATACACACAAAATGCAGAAGGAATTAGCCAAAGGGATAGCTCATGACAGTTATCCTGAAAGGGAATGAATAATTATGAGAAAGACTATTTGTAAAGTTCTCTGTGAATGACTCTGAAATTCTGTTAAATTGAATATTTTCCACAATGATCTATATTACTGTAGTGACATCTGCTAATGATCAAACATGAGAGATATAATGCCTGTGTAGGGACAGGAGTGGTATTTGAGTGCAGCTGGGAACCTGGCAAATGCTCTCCCACTTTGAAATACCACAGGCAGTGACTTGCAAGTGCTCTTTGTTGCTTACTCAAACACAAACTGAATCTGCCTGAAAAAGTAGCTGTATGAATAAAACAACATTTGGTTTTCATGCTCCTATCCTGTGAAAAGTCCAAACAATACCAATAGCTAATGTCAAGAGAGAACAACACATATGACAATAAACTAAATTAAACTAAATCCTCATTCAGAATAGTTCAAAAAGTGTCAAAAATAATGAAATTATTAGCTCTTGCACCAGATCTATTGTCAGCTGAACTGGGGGGAAGAGGATTGTTGAGAGCATTTTTGTAATGAGCCCAGACAGGTAAATTACCTTCATTGTGAAATACATATTTGGTGAAGTGCCATGGATATCCTTGGAGCCTGGATATATAAAGAGTGATCAAACTTACTAAAATGAAAGAAATTTTTTCGGCCTTATTGCTTAAACTATCAAAGAAAAAAATATTTTTTCCAAATAAGAAGAGCAGAGTCAACAAAATAATTATGAAGTGTGAAAACTTACAGTATTTAATGATACAAGAGTAAACATTCAGAGATGGGGATGACTTACAGAAGGAGTTAACAAGATCACTAAAAGCAAACAGTGGAGGGAAATTTAAAAAAATTTTAAAAGAAAAAACTCATGACCCATCCAAAGGCAGAAGAAAGTGCTACCAGAACCAAGCTGAGCTAAAGTGAGAGATCTGACTGCCATTCAAACCCTTGCATGAAAAAGAAACAATTGTAATTGTACAGGAACAGGGTCATATTCAGGAAAAAGACATGCATAATAAGGGCACAGATGCATTAGATTTGCATTCATATGGACATCATCTTGCAATACAAAAGGAAACTTAGCATTATGGAAGATATGCATGAAATGCCACAGGTAATTTGTTTGCATAAGTCTGCTACTAAGCAAATCAAAATAGGGGAAACTTCATAGAACAGAAACATTTACACTGGTAGTATAAAATTTCTTTAGGCTCATACTGTAAACCAAGAAATAGAGCAGATGTGACTAAGTAATTATCTTCATAATTCCAATTAGCAATTCAGTAATTTCCTTTCAGGTAGTTATTTTTTATTGTTTCACAGATTTCCTTCACAGTGACATTTTGGATGCTGTTTTCAACTAAAAGGATAGAAATTACACAGAATTCAGCTTTGCAGCTTTAGTCAGATCTCTGCAAGACTTTGACTCCATTCAACATTCATTTTGGCCTAGTTGGATTTGCCTAAAACAGAAACACACCATCCTCATGTTTGGATACCCAATCTGTAATGCAGAACACCAGTAATTAGGAAAGCAGCAAGATATTTTTAAATTCAAGTTGATTGAATGCAAGTAAAAACTATAAATTGAGCAAATAATAAAGCCTGGACCTGTGCTGAAGCTTTAGAACAAAACCATTCTTTAGAACTGTTTGGATTTTAACATTGCTTATTATAAGGACCACCTTCTGAGAGGTGACTTTGCTGTGAGGAAAACCACCACAGAAGTAGGTGTTTCACAGTCAAACAGCAAAGAGGAGAGTCCCACCAGGCACAATATGCCCAGGTTTGAATCAGGGCTGTAATATGAATCCCTAGACTTTATAGCTTCCACCAGTTCCTACCAACAGGAGTTGATATGCTGTAGGCAATGAAAAGAAGGAGGCTCTGAGAGGAAAAGGTACAGATAAAAGGAAAGAAATATCAAGGAACAACTCCACTTATATTAAATTTGGGGGGAAATTGTTAGACAGATGCAAAGTTTAAACATTTTAACAAAAACCAGGCCACTCCATGCTCTCTTTGCACTAGTGTGAGAACTTCAGTGTTCTGATACCTCCTAAAGTATTTGATGAGAGACTAATAGCCTGACAGGCTAACACTTCACTTCCTTCCAATTAGGAGACTTTAACATCAAAGCCAAGGTCCTCTACTCAGCAAGGGCTTACTTGAATGAATTATAGAGGAGAAAAGTCCAGTAGCTTCTTGGTTTTCTCCCTTGCAGAGACACAGTCCAGCAAAGGCTTTAATAAGATGTTTGAGGTCAAAAGGTTCAGGTTCCTCACTGTGAGCACTAGGAAGCTGCCAGAGTGTTTCAATATGTGTGGTGTTTGCAATGCACTCAGACAAAGCTGGAAGCTCTGTCCCAGTGCCATGTGCCTGCCTTCCCTCTGGAGTGCTCTGTACAGCCAGTGTGGGACTGAGCTCACGGGAATCTTCTGGGTCCACTTCAGCTGCTGAAAGAAATATCGCCTCCACCTCCCCAGCTCTTGGGTGTGACCATGGCTTCCTCCAGGGAATTGTGCCAGCTGGATTGTTATTGATTGCTAACAGAGCTCCAGCATTCAGAGCTTTCAATGAGAAATTATGATTGTGCTTGATGTATGATGTCATCTGACTTGATAAGATCAAATCTCTGCCAGAATCTAAAAAAATATCATAAACTGTTTAGCTCCTATTTACATCAAAGCAAAAAGTATTAAAATACCTCTGAGATAAGCATAGGTTTATCAGTTTTGTCAAAATATTTTAAGATTTTTTTACTGTACATACTATCAATTTTTATCTTTTTTATTTTTAATGTTCCCTACTGTCATGACTACATCTCTCTATCTTTCAGCAACAGCTTTTATTCTAAAGTTTACAAAGTACATGTATCATTGATTTTAATACCTATTTCACACAGAACAATTGATAACTGATTGCTACACAGAATTGTTTTCTTCAGTAATACAATGGAATGAGGGGGAAAAAAGTGGGAAAAGAGACAAAGGGAATGTCTTCAGTTTAATCACACGAGGGATTGGATTCACCTCACCTTGCTTTAAGTCTCTCGTGGTCAAAGAAGAGAAATCAACAGTAGTTAACATCAAAGATTCATTCCATTGTAGACAGCTGAGGTATAACAAAGACCAAAGACCACTGCAGAGGTAAAAGAAATGGGAGACAAAAGACCTTTATCAGGCACGAAGATCTTATAATTAACATCTTGAGAAGAATTTCTACTGTAGATGGTCCCTACCTAAATAATCAGCAATTGCTTGGTTGAAAATTGTTTATGTGGCAGTTCACCAATCTCCAAAAGAAATTCTTTCCAGGTGTTAGTTTCCAAACCACAGCATTTAAATCCATGCACTTTACAGACTGCAAAAACAATCCCATCAAAGGAAGTATTGTTAATTCCCTGCCCCTCAATTCCATGTAAATCTTTCTTTTTTAACTTGGTGTTAAGCTTTTCAGTTGCTTTTCTATTTCTATTTTTCTCTACATGTTCCTAACCCTCATCTTCTCAAAAAACACAAAAAACCCCAACCAAAAACCAAACAAAAAAGCAAACAAACAAACAAAACCCCTCAAACAAACAAAAAAAGCAAGTAAATCCAACTGCAGTGATATTAACTTATTTAAACCATACACATTTCTTATGGGAGGCAAAGAAAATCAGCTTCTCTGTGAGGCACTTTCATAGCAATACTGCTGTAACCATGAAAGTTTTGGGAGAGTATTACTACTTTCATTTATTCCTGGATTTGTTTGGAAATGGCAGTTCCTAACTGGAATGCCATTACTCATAAAATAAGATCTATGTGAATTCTGTTTTTTGTATGTTTCATTCAATACTAGTACCCCCAGATAATGCAATTTTACTGAAAAACCCTAAAAAATAAAATAAAATAAAATAAAATAAAATAAAATAAAATAAAATAAAATAAAATAAAATAAAATACCTCAGTAGATATAATAAACCAAATACTTTAAAAAGTCTGTTTCCTTAGAGTTTCTTGATGCATTAGTTAATTTTGTTTATTTAATTGTTTTTTCTTTCTTTTTCAACCTTCTTTCTCAACACATTTGTTTTCTTTTTCCTTCCTTAAATTTTCATGTGAAGAAGATCAAAGAAATAATAATATGATGATGATGGTGATTTTTATTTTGATTTTTATTTTTAATTTTATTTTTATTTTTATTTTTATTTTTATTTTTATTTTTATTTTTATTTTTATTTTTATTTTTATTTTTATTTTTATTTTTATTTTTATTTTTATTTTTATTTTTATTTTTATTTTTAATTTTATTTTTATTTTTACTTTTATTTTTATTGTTTGATCAACAGTTTAGGACAATGGCTAAAGCCAATTAAAACACTTGTCTATCCCTGAAGGATGGACCTTCAACATAAAAACTTTGGCCTTGAAGAGACTCCTGGCCATGCTCATTCAGTGCTGTCACACTCATAATGGCTACAAAATTTATCTTCCAGAAAGTTGTATCATAGATTGTCTCAAGGATGTGTCAGGACAAGTCCAAGGAAGACTTCAATGAGTTCAGTAGAATGTTGGAAATATCTAATGTACACAGGAGAGAAAGAAGGGAATGGGAAGATGTACTCAGCTTCTTATTTAAGTTCTTGAAAATCTGTTTCTTTGTTCCTGAATAAAAATTACTGTGTGTAATTCACAGGAATTCACCACACATATGGCTGCCCTACAGGGGCCCAGCTTCTCAACAGTTTTTGATAGAGGGAAATATTGACAAAGTTCCAGCTGTTTGAAATTCATAAAACATCTAGCCATAAGGTGGTCTAAATACAGATATTTTATATCTACAGTATCATGAAAACATGAGGTGATGCAAGTGCACAGCCCCTTCAAGTCTTCCCTTCTCCAGTAACTTTTCTTCACAGCTTCTTGGTGTGAACACAAATGAAGTTCCAATGACACTTTTATATTTTTCATTGCTTTTTAAGTAGTATATGTTGAGGCTTCTGACTTATTTTCACACCTAAAGACGTTGCATCTAACTTATAAAAAAACCCTGTAGATAAATAAAGCTCAATGTTAAGAAATTAAGCAAAGTTCCCTTATGTACTTTAAGAAAAAGTCACGCATTGCAGAGAGTTCTGATTAGCATCAATAAATGTAAATAAATGTTACAAAAAATTAATTTTTCATCTATTACTGGGTTATTTTTAAAATTAATTACAAAGTAATTAATCACAACTTTCAAGGCAAAATAAGAAAAGCTTTCTTTTCAGCTTTCACTTCTTGAAATCAAAAAAAAGGAAGTTTCTATAGGTAGATTTTTGAATTTTGAATTCTGAATAAATTTTTTTTTGTTTTGCAGTATGAACACAGATATGACTCACACTGAATTTGCCATACATGTATACATTCTTCTATGAAATAAAGTTGTGTGACACTACTCAGATAATATTTATCTGATAACCATTGGTATTCTACATGTAAATGTGTTTTCAAGGTTTTCACTTTATTTCAAAAAAAATTAACTAAAGGAACTGTGAGTGCATTATTAATAAACACTTGTTAGGTATAACTTCAGGCTGCTGATGAAAAAATGCTCTATGGATAAATTTTCCATGTTTTCAGCACACCATGGAAGTCAGTCTGGGCAAGCCTTTCTGTGATTCCTTGATGTGGCTGAATAAAAGATCATCCCAAGTATTATTTACAGTCCATTTCCATTTCCATACTAATCATATTATTACAGAAACTCAGTCTATATACACTTGCCAGTCCCCGCTGGTGAAAGACAATCTTTATCATGTTAAAAAATGGACATCAGAAAATTGTTTTTGAAGTGTAATGAAATGATTTAATAACAATGTATCTTCATATTTCCTAAATGATTTTAAAACCTTAATGCACTGCAGGAGTCTGCCTCAGTGGCATAATGAAATGGGACAGTTCAGATTGCAACCTGCTGTGTGAGGTTCCCCCCGTGCTGCAGAACAGCAGGACAGCTCTGTCTCCTTTCCTTTTTATCTTTCTTTCCCTCTCCAAGTGTTGGGTCATATTCTGGGAGAGGGAGATGTCACTCAGTATCTCACACATCCAGCTGGTGTTTAATTTGCACAGAGTAAAGATGAGGAACTTCTTAGAACTAAATCTACTGCTACAGTTTGATCATGAAAGTTGCCCCAAGATTCAGAGTACATCTCTGCTGACTACTGGGTCAGTGGAAATGCTGGCCATTTATTTGTTATAACCAGCAAATTGGCCTCTCCCCACACACCCCAGATATATAGAACAGATACACAGCTTGGCATGGAGATAAACATGTATTTAGAGAGAAAGCAGAGAAAAAGAGATGTGAGCACACAAGCTCACATATACACTGCTGTCATGATAATTCTGCTTTGTCTAAGAATACAGGCAGCTGAAAGGGGAAAATGGACAGGAAAAAATGTGTAAGTAGACAGCATGAAATAAGTCAGAAGAACTTGGGCAACTCTTAAAACAATGGACCTTTGGACTTCCTACCTCTAAATGATTTGGTATTCACTACATCACAGCTATTTCTCTTTATATCCATTGGGTACAGTCCTGGAGGCTCCTTTCAGGCTGTGGCCTGGACACAGCAACAGCCTGAAAAGAAGTAAATATACTGATTGCTGTTGCAACCTTCTACACAGAATGTTTGCAGAACAATAATTCATGAAGGGACAAAGCAAGAGCTGAGGCTGGAAAAGGCTTTAGCAGGGAGTGTGAAGTGGTGACACTCACTGACCATACCTGTTAAATAAATTGTCTCAGAGCAGCCTTGCCCTGAGGCAAAAGTCCACCTGAATCTACTGGGCAAGTAACAGCATTAGATTTCAAGTATTACTTTGCTTAAGTGAGCACCAGTCCTGGGTTAAAGCTAAAATCTTCTAGATATTACACAAATTCAAAACACAAGGAAAATTTTAGTTTTAAACTCTAGAGAATCTTGACTAGACATTCAGGGTAAATATTACTTGCCCTAAATTTAGTGCATAAATTTCTACATTTTATAGGCTCCTGTTTGAATCAAATGGGCAAGTCTGGGCATTCCTGAACTTATTTTAGAACTCTGCTTAAGGATAAGATGGATTGGACCCTAGAAGGGCCAATCTTTTTTAGCAGAGAGAGACCCTGAGGTGACTGTTTTGTGTGTAGATGGATTAATCCCTACCCATGTTTTCCTAGAACAGGGCTGCAGCCAGATTAATGTATGTGGTGGCACACTCTCTAGCAGAGATACATTACAGCATCAGGCTTAATAATGTAGGTGATCCTGCCCCACAAAGAAGGATTTTTTTACTGGAAGACGACCAAAAAGTTCTTTTAAGTCACATCCTATTTTGTATTTAATAGTAGCACTCTGATGCTCAATTTTGCTGTGTGTACACTGTATATGTAGTTTTTCCAGTCATTGAATTGACATAAATAACACTTCAGTCTATAACAGGTTTAATGAAGAGGGAAGAACTTCACCATCAGCAGCTCACCTGCAAGTTAGTGACATGCAAAATATCACGTTTTTTGCTGCCAACCTGTTCTTCCTGCCCTAAATGGCACCTAATTCCAGCATCATTTTTAACACTGGATTTTGTCTTTTTCAGGGCTTCACTTTATAAACGTTGTTTAAACAGTGACACATATTACTTTAATGAGAAATAGGTGACAGAAGAAGGAATCCACTCCAGATCACTGGACTTTTTGCCAGCTAATTCCTTGAGAAATTTTCCTGATCTAAAGGTTATGAAGACAGTCTTCCCATATATATTTAAAAAACTTAACTCAGTCCCCTAATGGTAGCCCTGGATGACTACAAATATTCCAGAACATATTCTTTGCTAGTTTATTAGACATAGTTTCCTTCATAGGACCAAGAGCTATCTGTGCCTTAGCTGTGAATGTGGAGATACTTTTTGTTCATAAACTTCTACAGTCTAGTAGGCAACTGCATGACTTCTTTATCTCAAAGTACTAATTTTTAATGGTGACACACTTTCTAATATTCATCACTGGTAGACCCAGATTAGAGGGTCATTTATGTTGGCAAAAACCTCTAAAATCAAGTCCAGCTGTTAGCACTGCCACATCCAACATTAAACCATGTCCCATGGTTTTCCTGTATTGCTTCATTCAATCCTGCCATTGCTTAATCTTTATTTTGCTTTCAGTTGTTGTTATACCTGGGGTATGGAAGCAAGAAAGAAAGGTAAAAAAACCAACAACTTACTGTTCTGAGAAAAACCTTTTAAAATCCAGGTGATAAAAATCTTGAACCTCATCATAAC
The DNA here is from genome assembly GCF_029582105.1 of Oenanthe melanoleuca. NCBI lineage: Eukaryota > Metazoa > Chordata > Aves > Passeriformes > Muscicapidae > Oenanthe > Oenanthe melanoleuca. Next base: position 11,154,493 of record NC_079336.1, read on the forward strand.
TTTACCACTAATAGCAATGCCAAGACACTAAGATTGCAGTTAAAGTGTCCCCAAATTGTCATGTGAAGAGCTGATTTCCTTTCTTATGCATATTTGCAGAGATGAAGGAGAAATACGCTTGTGAGAAGCTACTTCTTGTATGCATCATGACCGTATTAACTTTTTTTTTTGTCTGAGGGCTAATTGAAAACAAAATGCCTAAATTTGCAATGCAATAACTGCCCCATTCTAATTAGCTGGGCCACTGATTGAGGTGACTTGCAAATAGAGACCTAGCATACTTTTTGTTGTTGTTTTGGTTTTTTTTTGTTTGTTTGTTTTTTGGGGGTTTTTTTTTGGGTTTTTTTTTTGTTTTTTTTTTTTTTTTAATTTAACAAGAAACCAAAACACCTGAAAGTGGCTCACTCCCTTTAAGATGTGACTGAGAAGTGCTGCCTCGCTCCTGCCTTGCTCCTGAAGACCAAGGTGGCTGTGCAGATGGGGTCTGCGTTTACACGGACTGACCCCTGGCCAACATTCTGAAGCGAACAGAAGCAGTGCCCTGGAGCTGGCATCCCCTGGTTACACAAGCAGCAGGGCTGCCCGGGTGGAGGCAGAGCAGCTGCTTGGGCAGGACCGGGGGCACAAAGCCATTCCTGCTCAGCCAGCACCAGAGCACGAGCGATTGGGATCTTCACACCTGCTAACTGCTGACACACACCTTCTATCGTCCTACTGAGACATCAAGATAAATTCAGAGGAAATGGAGCTGTACAGAAAAAAAAAAAAAAAAAGCGCTACTCTTTGCTAAATTGAATGATTCCTCCAGGCTCTGACCAACAGCTTGAGGTCAGCATAAGCAGAAAAGACAAAAGAGAGTCCCTCAGGGATTTTTCAGAAGCTAAAATAGAAAATTTCCTCAGCTGTTTATCACCTGAGTTTGACCTCCCAAGCAATATCTTTTTTTTTTAGAACAAGAAGGCAATGAAGGATTTGGCAATGAATGAAAGGGAATTCATCTTCCCGACATTTTGGGAGTGACATTCTGAGGCTCTGTTTCTGACTCGCATTTCCTTTGGAGCTAGAGCCTTAGGTTCATCGGGCTTCTTTTATTTTATTTTGTTTTTGTTTGTTTTACTTTGCTTTATTTTGTTTGAATGAGGTGAGATTTATGTTGTTTTCTTTTGCATTGCACTACATCCATGAGTCAGATACTGTTTTTCTTTGCAAGGTATGACTGGGGGCAGGCGCTATCTGTGATTTTTTTTTTCACAATTCCTTCCAGAAAGGCACATCAAAAGCTTTTTTTTCCCCTAGTATCTTTTTCTTTTTTTTTTTTTTTTTTTTTTTTTTTCTTTCCTGTAGTAAATCTGTTGTCATTGAAAGGACTGATCTTATAAGATGTCTCGAATCCTCCTCTCCCATAGATACTCTCACAGAAGCAGGTGCTTGGCATCTCTCAGGATCAAACCCTAAAATGCTAGTTTCCATGGTGACTGAATGTGAAAGAACAATAAAGAGCTGTTTACCGCGGAAACTTATCAGCAGGGCTCGACAAAGCACCACAAAACTGTAATTAGGGTTGCGTTGAAACAGCTTTATTTCTGCAGCTAAAACTAGGCAGCAGCCATTGCCTTTCATTTCTTCCAGATATTATCCCTTGCACATCCCTTGCATCCCTTGTGTAAGATCCCACCCAAACTCTAAGTAGATTATAGCAGAGTAGGCAAAAATTAGCATTTTGAAAAATCCATGAAAAACAAGGCTGCAAAACTGCATGCAAATGACTGTATGAAAGATGATGCTTTGAGAAGCAGAGTGCTGTGAAACACCCTACACATCCAGAGGCTGCTACACTCCACAGCAACCTGCAGATCATGATCGTTTAGCGTACACATTCGGATGTAAGGATTCCTTTCATTTTTGATTGAAAGGGCAATACCCCAAACAGAACACAGAGTCCTTTTTCATGTTAAATTTTTGTTGGTTTTCTCCCTTCTTAGGATTCTAGTTTCCTGTTAGTAATACTGCTGTCATAGCTGACAAGATAAAACAGAGATTGTTAATAGCAGTAATCAGTGTTGGCTTGGCAGCTCTGTGTCCTGATTGAATTCGGAGGTGCACTGTGAAAAGCATTTCACAAATGCCTGCGAAGGGAAGGTCTTTACAGAGAAGAGCTTTCGCTTTAATTAAGCAAAGCAGATGGTGCTGGAAGGGAAACAAAGGCACACAGAGGTGAAGCATCTTGCTCACAGCTGATCAGCGACAGGTCTCAAATTGTTATTCCCAAATTGTTAGAATTCTGAACGAGTGCCAGCCGTCAGCAAAAATGATAGTGCACCTTTAGCACTCGGTTTGAACACCGTGCAGGGGATGCGTGTCTGCAGGGCAGAGGTGATGATGCGGAGCACCAGGCAGATCCCTGCGTTAGATGAACTTCGATACTCCTGTTTCTGCACACTGAGCAAAGTTCCACTTTTCTGTCACTGCATTCAGGAGGGTATTGGCAGATTTCAGCAGAGATATTGGGAAAAGTAATGGGAAAAAGTTATTTAAATAAAATCCTGTATTAAAGATGCCACAGATAAGGATCTGCAGCATTCATCCTCCTTGCTCTCCCACGAGGTGATTTTGTGATGCTCCCTTTGTTTCTGCAGGTTGTGCTGCTGCAAACTTTCCTGATAGTTGTTCACCATGTGAGTCCCAGAAATGTGGAACCTGTTTCTGTTAGTGCACTGTTTGAATCAGTTAAATCCAAAACACTAACACATCTATTTTTAGTTTGCAGCAGCAATAGATACCAAGTATGATAATCTGAGAATAATTCTGCTGAATATGTAAAAAGCGTATACTGTGCATCATCTAAACCCTCCCTTTATGAATGTAGAAGAAATGGATCATCTGTGCTTCCAGGCAGCAGCCTTTAGCAGTAGGAAGGGAATGATCTTCTAAGAAGCAAAAACTATTTCCTTTGAGCATTCAAATCTCTGAACTGATTTTTCTTCCACTTCAATGTAAACCCATTGCCTTTGCTTTGGTGTGCTGCAGCTGGATGACAGAGAGGAAGGTCAAATTCTTTGAAGTGATATAACCTGAATTACAAACCAGGTCTGGAAGAGATAGTGGGTGGAAGGAACACAAGCCAGGGCTGATCTCTGCACAATCTACAGCTGCTGTCAGTATTTGTACCCCTGGTCTCTGATAATTAGCTGCTACATGAAGGAAAATGTCTGGTGTGCCCCAGGTAACTATTGTTGTGAGAAACTTGCAAAGATAAAGATATCTGTTTCCTGCTGTCGTTTCTGGTGTTCCCTCGTTCCCATCACTCACCTTTGGTAATCACCAGGAAATCTCCTGGGGTTCATCCCTCACCCTTGGCCGGGTGCCTTGCCCCAGGGGCAGGGCATGGGGGGAGGCAGTGCCTGCTCATTTCCTGGCACTGCAGAGACTCCAGAGAGTGGGAGAGGGAGGAACATACAGCTCCTGGAGCAGAAACCATTGCCAAGGCGTCCTGAGTAGGAAATGAGAGATAGGAATTAAAAGCTGGATCACAGAGCTGCAAATGATTGTAATGTGTACAATCCTCAAGAAAGCTGCAGCAGGAAAAAAAAAAAAAAAAAAAAATGTCATTGATCATTTTTTTAAATTTGGAATATGGGACTTGAACACTTAGGTGTCCAAGCTTTCCCAGCAGTGAAAGCAGTGGAAAAGGGCTTCCTCAAAGATCCAAAATACCTGGGGCTAGGGGTCTGCTGCAGTTTCACCACTTCATACCCAAATGCTGCCTGGTTCTGGTACAGCTATTCAGACATCCCTTCACTCCAGGTGAAGTCCTGCCCTATTGGCCCATGTGAGACTTGAAAGGACACAGAGATCCTTGTGTTAGCCCACTCATAATGAATTACACCCATAATGAAGATGATTTCTTATGTCATTTAGCTACACAACATCTGAAATTAATTTTGTGGGAGCAAGGAAGTTGTTCACATTGGGCTTCAGGGGCTGTTAGCTATCAGAGGCAAATCAGGACAGCATCAAAGCTAAAAGAGTTTGGTGAAATAAAAAAATGTTTTGCTTAAGAACAAGAGCAAATATTCAGTTTGGTGGAAGGCATCCCACACTGTTGTGGCTGGTTTAAGTTAGGCTCCTGGTGAAGAAGGGAAATGTTCAAGCCTGCTACAATCAGTGAGAGCCAGTAGATACCTCAGGTAGTTCTCCAGTTTTCAAATGAGGATATTTCTTGTCCTCTACAAGTAATGAAGTAATATCCTAAGTCAGAGGCCTGATTGTGGAGGATGAGATGGGTATCACCTTGTAGAAGAGACAAAGTTCTCATGAACAGAGCGTGTCAGATGCAGTAACAAAAATACACCAGTCAGTGAGAGCTTATCAGTTTAACCCAACAGGTGAAGCATAAAGCCTCATTATAAATTTTTCTCTGATATACTCACACACACACTAAACCTTTCCACTAAGTACTTTTTTTTTTTTTTCCTTAAAAACTTCATTTCCTTCCTAAGGTCAGGAGTTTCACGAAGACCCATCCATTTGAGAACTCATTAGGCTCCATTTAACAGAAAGGGCAGCTGAGCCAGGTTGTACCTTGGTGCCTCTGAACCCTGACAACACCATATGGGCATTGATGGGCCAGTGGTGACAGAGGTAAAGCACTTCACCCACCAACTAGGAATTCGGGATTTTACTCATATGACTGTTTCTTTACAAGTCTCCATATGTACACTCATGATGAAGGAAAAAAAGCATTTCTGAAACCAGAAAAATAACATAGAAAAACTCTTAAAGTTATAAGTATGTGTTGCACTATGTTGAGTGTCAGCCTGTAAAATGGAAGCTATTACTTCTTGGGGAAAACAATCCAAAATACAAATATTCCATGATATATAGAAGTCTGTGAAAGCAAGGGCAATACTGATGGGCTAAGGCTGGTAGTAGACAGGAAATTAAACATAAGTTTACAGTGCATCCTAAAAAGACATCTGGGGCTCCATTCAAAAACTCGTTATTGCCTCACCAAAAAAGGCCAAGATTTGGTAGGGCTTTTGCTCAAATACTGGTTTTAGTTATTGACACATAGTTACAGATAAAAACAAGAAAATATCACAGATATTATTGTGATAGAGGAAAAACTCTCAGGGGAAAAAAAAAAAAGAAACACAATATGTATTTTCCTTCTGCTGCACATTAACTGTGAAAGTCCCACTGAATATCAGCTGCAAAACCTCTGCTCAGCCTGGGTAGAGTATTAACCCCAGTGAAGGGAAGTGGAAACAGAAACTCTATTAATATTTGTCAGAAATACAATGTAGGGTGGAGTAAAACAACAAAAGAGAATGGAGCAGCACAAGGAGATAGTGTCAAAGAACAAATTCAGAGATCTGAGTTATTTCACAGATTTGCATAGACTTTCTGTATGGTGTTGGCTGGAATCAACAAATTTGTTTTTCTCAATTTCCTTCCTCTCTAAATAGCTATATTGTAGTCTTTTATTTTGCCTTCTAAGATTAGAAGTATGCTCAGCCTCTAACCATGCTGCTTCCTATAATGGGACATGGTCTATATTACTGTTATGGCTTCTACTGCTACTTAATCACTTTCCTTGAGACAAGGGGTAATGTGGAAGAGAGGAAATAAATGTGTTTTTGTGGGCCCCAGGGGTGCTGGAGGACCTGTTGATACCTTTGTTTAAAACTGGATTCAATGAAATACTGCAAAATTAGCTTTTAAGTGCCCTCTGGCAGTAGGAAATAGGAGACAAGACATATGCTGACATTTCCATCCTAGGGAAATACCATGTGAGTATATCACTCTTTTCAAACACACACTTACAAATACTCACAGTAATCTGGATTATAGAGTGCTAGCAATCAGTCTCTGAAGATGTTTTTTAAAACCATTAGAAAGTCTTATTTCCCAATAGGACAGGAGTAACTGCCATTCTATTTTTCAGTAATTTGTTAATTTCCCTATCAAAAAGAAATCCATAAATAATATCTCAGATTGTCATATTTTTCTAGTTTTTATTTGCTATCAAATCAGATTTAAGTGTAAAGCTGCTAGGTAGAAAACCTAGCTGTAATTAGTATACTATCAAGGAAAATTAATCAAAGCTCTTCTTTAGACTCCTGGATAAATTCTGCAAGTTTCCCTATCAGTGGCCCCAGCAACAATTTAGCTCACAATCAAACACAAAGTGAGAATCAAACTTCTGAATTTCCTCATTTATTGTCTTTCCCCTTCTTTCACTTCTGTCAAGATAAGAAGATGCAGCAAAGCTCAGAACTATTTTCTTCCAGAGGATGCTGTTTTAACATGTGCTGTGACCTCTAGGAGAAAAAACACCCATGTATGCATACACAGAAAAAACAAAAATACATCCCTCAGCTGCCCCCCAGATCCTTACTAAAGCACTAATTCCAGCTTTAATCTGGCCCACATTATTTTCCTGAGTATTCAAACTTTGACAATAAAGCCATTTATAGAGTAAGCAGATTTATTGTTTTACTAAGCACACTGGGCTGTATGGTCTGTACACTTTGAGTGAGCCTAGAAACAACAGTGGAAGAAAATGCTAGATTATTGAGTTATGCTTCAGAATTTTATGTCAACAAATAGCTTCTACTTTTCTAGCCATGCTACCTGTCTTTCCTTGTCAGCTGTCAATGGCTTGCTTCTTTTTAATGAATGCTGGGGCCTCCAAAGTTCCCCCAGGCACACATACATCAAGAAAAATGCCGAGATTTGTCAATTCCCCTAACATCCATTTAGGATTATTGTCAACATTTATAAATCTATAAGCAAAACATTCCCTTGAGACTGATTCTTTTTGACAGTTAGCTGAGGTAGGTCACCCAGCAGGGAAAATCTTGTTGGTGTATGGCAAGGATGTGCTGCCTTTAATGCCTTCTTTGAGTCATCTGACTGCTTCTAGAGTAGGATTTATCACTTCTGTATGTGTCAGCCACCTTGATTTTGTAGTGGTGTTTGTGCATTTATGCAGATTTGGTTTGTACTTGGCATGGGAATGAAGTGTGGAAAGGCATAGAAAAACTTCTGTCCTTAAGAGTAACATATAGGGATTTTTTTATTATTATTATTTTTTGCTAAGGCTCCTGCATGGATGCTTAGCTTGCTCAGTTAGAAAAAGAAATATCAAGTAGCTCAGAAATTGTTTTAGTTTAAGTTCACTCAGAAATTTGTCAGTTCTTTTTAAAAAAGAAAGAAAAATACTTCTCTTATTCAGCCTTAAGGAAAGTGAGTACATGTGGAGGAAACTGATATTGTCAGACCATCAGTTAAGGGGTCTGATATTTGTATCTTACATCTAATATTAGAAATTAAGCATAAAGGATCCTTAATGTGCATCAGAATTATTCTTAGATGGGTATTTCAACTTTTTTAATTGTTCAGACATACCAATTTAGTAGGTTGCTAGGAAAATCTCATGGCATTTTAGTCAATGAAAAAACTTGCTTACTAATAAATATTCTTAGAAAGTCCATTCAAGATCTATACATAGATCTGTGGAGAGAATCAATGCTAGGAAGTTAATTCAAATGCTTTCCAACAACCCTGAGCAAGCTGGTCAATGCAAAGTATCTGGGAAGAGGTTGAAAGAAAAGTGAGAATTCCCAGTGTGTAGAGGAGTCCAGGGCAGTACAAAGACTCAGAATATCGATGGGTTTGTAATGGTTGAGGTCCAAAATTCATTCAGCTCAGTAGTCTACCTGCCCCAGGAGGAAGAATATAAAGAACAGGCAGGGCAGAATAATTTCTCATTTACATGTGCTCCAGGCCTCCACAACCCAAGGCTGACAGAGTTCCTGAGCTGGATGTAGGGGTGTTGCAGCTCATTCCTCCAGTGAGGAGCCTTGCAGCTCAATTCTGAGCCCCTGTAAACTGCTAACTTCAGTGTTCTGAGTTTAACTTCACATTAAGCAGAATTGTGTGAATTATCACTTTGTGAAACTGCCAACTACTTGCTACCTAGTTTCTGGGGATCCTCAATGAACCTGATATATTTGTTTTTAAGGAATCTCAAGATCAGCAAAAGGAGAATGGTGCATCAGTTCATAGACTGCAAAAAGCATGAAGAATTAAGCAAATTGCATAAAAAAGAAAAACATAAAAAAAAATAAAAAGAAGAAGAATAAAAGCATTTGGAGCTTTTACCTGCACCTAAATGCTTGTTATTAGGAAAAGCAAGTGCTCCACCTACAAAATTAAAATGTTTTTGAAAGTTTGCTGAGTTGGAAAAGGAAAACCAAAAGGTTCAGGCACTCAATTCAGTGACATGAATGGGGTACATCTGCTTCTTCTCCTGTTAGGGCAGGCACACTTCTGAATCCTGGTTCAGAAGTGGTTGTCCATTGTGCCCATTTTTCTGCCCTTGCAGGTTGGTCTTTAAGGATTAAATGGTTGCTCAGGCTTTCAGAAAAGGAAAGAATTAAGTGCAATCAGCAAAGCTTGCTTAGGAAAGCAATGTTTCCTTACAGACAGAACTGAGCTCAGTATGTGATTTTTCACATGTAAAATATGCAATTTGACTTCAGCATTTCTTACCAATGGTTGTAAGTGAACTTAATAACAACTGTGAGAAATACCTGGTTACTAGAGATAAGGAAGCTACCAAACCCAGTGTTATAAGAGGAATTTAATGAGTCCTGATATTTGATTGTGAGGCAGCAGGATTTGGATAATGGTAGACCTTCTCTGCCTCATCCAACTAATTAAGATTTTTGCCAAAGGCAAATGACTAACACTGACATGGAAGGCCAACACCTCAGTGAGGAAAGCTGGGCTACAGTGGAGAAAATTGCAATATTTGGTTATGGCACTGTCAGGATTTAGTCTTTGTGATGGAGTTTGGTGCCATGTCAGTTCTCAGGAGCACCCACATAAAGTGCTCAGGCAGCACATTTGTCTCTGTAGCAGAGAGAAGGGGGAATTGGAGCAGAAAGTGAGGGAAAGAGACTTCAGAGCATGGAGGAAAAGAGAAGCCTCAGAGTTCAGAGAAGGAAAGCAAAGAGAAAGACATGAAGAAAAATGACCCTTGAAAGGTTAGAGCTCACAGAGAAAAGGATGGTGTGTATGGCAAGCAGGGGAGCAGAAAGTCCTCCTAGGTTGACTAAGCAGAGGCAGTTTAAAGGCATTCAGTCATACTAGTGATTATTAGTTCTTTGAAAACTATTAATCCTATTATGAGGCTGTGGAGTAATTTCAGAATTTAAACAGGCAAGCAACTATATTTAAACTTTGTTGCCATGTATTTTCTTTTGCCTTTTTTATTTCCATATTTCTTTATTTTCAGTTTAATTTTATCTTTTTTTTTTTTTTTTTTTTTCTCCTGTGCAACTTTTCTGTCTTCTTCCTACATTTCCTTTCTCCTGTTTCTTCCTACATTTTATTCATCTGAAGATTAAAGGGGAAAGGCTGTGTGACCTTTACTACCAGCATTCCTCATATTAGGAGGATGGGGAGGCAAAATAAAGCTCCTGGAGCAAAGTAGAGTATTATTGCATACACAGTAAAATAGTTCATAAAAGGAATTTAGAAAGAATACAGTAAACACCAGTATAAGCAGCAAGTTTGGCCTCAGCCCACAAGCTCTGCCAGGCAGTTGAATACTCATCAGGCAAAATGGCAACATAGCCAAACAGCTGTGTGTTCCTCAGAGAAGCATGTAGAAACACATGGTCTTAGGAGAAAAAGGGGCCTTTCTCTTCTTTAGGCTTACAGACATTCTGCATAACAGTCAAATTTTTACTCTTTCCTTAAGAAGATCTCTGTACCTGGAGAACTGTTGTTTCATGGACTCTGTTTTAGGTAGTTAATATTAGGTAGCTAATGTTTTAGTTAATATTCAAATGTTATATTGAATTTGTAATTACTGACCAAATTGTGGTGAATATTTGTCAGCCTGGGCCTGTCCCATTCTCTATCTCTCCTGTTGCCACAGATTTGCCATTAGTGCAGAATGATCCTTCCCTGGCCAACAGCCACTGTATTTCATTCATGTTTGCTTCCAGTTCTGAGGCCAAAGTCATAAAAACATAGGAGATTGTTCTGGATCAATCTTAGTCACGTGTGTGTAAACAGTCAGCAGCTTGCACACCACTTTATAAATCATAGCTAGTGCAGCAAAGATATTCACAGCAGAGCATGGGGGTGCTGTGAAATGCAGGAGCACCATGCTCTGTGATCTGCTGGCATGAGGGACAGCCTGCCAAGTCATGGAAGATCTCCAGGATCTGAGGGATGGCTGAGCCAAGGGTCAGCTAGATCTAAGGGTAAGGAGAAGCCATGAGAGGCTCAGAACACCTCCCTCTCCATCTCCAATAAAATACACAGCTGCAGGGTTGCCAAACCAGCAAAGCAGCATTTGTGGAATTCACAAAGGGCAAAGTGCAGTTCTCCATAGCATGCATATTTATTTTGATGTGGTTGTCTGTGGGCAGCAGAGTATGAAATGAAGAACACAGCAGACATTTCCATTATGGCACTTGGCTGCAGTCTGGCAAGGGGCAGAGACCAAGAGCAAACACAGCAAGCCTTGCTGTCCTCAGTGCTCCTTCTTGCTATGTGGAAATGACAATAGGAGCCAAGCACTTGTATTCACAGTCTTGCTGTATCTTCTGCAGAATAGTTTCCCCATCCACTCTTTCTTTTTTTTTTTTTTTTTTCCCCGATGAAGAAAGGATGCATCCTTCTGGTGGACTAATTAAGATAAGAATCCTCTTTTTCTCAGGGCCTAGTGTTTTTGGGAAGAATCCAATGTGAAACACATATGACACTTTCTCCATGCTAACAAATGCCTATAAAGCACACCCTCACCCTGGTGAGGGTCTCTGTTAGGTAAGTTCAACCTGCTGTTCACCAATGTCTATAGTGCTGAAATGCAGGCAGGGATATATGTGAGTGCTACTTGCATTCCCAAGACCTCATTAGCCACAAGAGCCATTTGCTTGCTGTTAATTCATTAGTCAATTTCTAGTTTAAAAGACTATTTCAGAGGGAAAAAAATAATTCTACACCACTTGCTCTTGTGTGGTCTACACTTAAGGAGGACAGAATTCAGATTTCATTTATTTGCACACCTAAAAACTCCATTTTCTAACTCCATGAGTTCTGGAGTTTGCCTTAGTAATAGGCTATCTCAGCTCTTCTATATGTGTTAATTCTCCCCACATGAGAAATAAGGCACATGTCTGACAGGGTGGTTAGCCATTGGAGCAGACTCCTAATGGAGTCTGTATTTCCTGGGCTTATCAAATAAAGGCTAAAGCCTTGCTAGAAGTTGTGCTATATTCAGATACAAGTTACTGGTCTCTACAGTATTGAGTAGAAAATATTATTTGAGTAGATACATAGAATGACCCAGGTTGAAAGGGAACATAAGGGATCATGTCCTTCCAACCCCCATCCTGGGCAGGGACACTTTCCAATTGATCAAGTGGCTCAGAACTCATCCAGGGCAGGTTGAGCACTGCCAGGGCTGGGACATCCACAGCTTCCCTGGAATCCTGTTCAGTGCCTCACCACCCTTGTGGTAAAGAATTTCCTCCTAATACCTCAGCTAAACATACCTTCTTTCAAATGCCTCCTACATGCTAAAAATTGATGAATGTATGAAATCAGGATTTGAACACAAGAAAGAAAAGAGTCCTTTATAGCCTAAATTCTTACATGATTCCTATAAAGGATGTGTGACAATAAAATTTGTAAGGTGTTTTTTGAAGGGATATTTTATTTTTGCAAGAAATGTGTTGTAGAATAGTACAAATTTCAGCAAACATGAAAAAGGAAAAATAGGAGAAGCTTGCAATTTTATTAAAATTATTAAACTCAATGATAATCAGTAGATAATGGGCACTAAATATTTTTATAAAAATAAGTGATCTTTTATTATTTAACTAAAGGGTGGTTTAATTTTAAATTTTATCACTGAAATTTTTCATAAATATTTCACTATTGCATGCTAGTGTTTAAATGCTTATGGAAGGAGAAGAGCTTTTACACAAGAAATTGGGATTGTACTTAAAGCACTCACACAGGACATTTAGGATCTAATTTTAAATATCCACTCCAAGTCAGGTGGTTAAAAAAACTTTGAAAGCTAAATATTTTATTTTCTTCTATTTCAAAACCAGGAAAGAAATTATTATCTTAATAAACAAAATTTTTTTTCTGTCCCTCGTCTGTCAGAAAAAAATCATAACAAAATTAAAATATTTAAGTTCACAAGTCTATGGAATTTTGTTTGGTTGACTTAAGCATCATGTAACTACTATTTTTCTTTGCTGTAGAAGTATCTATTTAAAAAATAATCTATTTTACTCTACTTGCTATATCTTATTGCCAAAATAATGATCAAACTAAATGATTGAGCTTAGCTCAGCATCTCTTCTTTGACAGTGGACAATGATTCTGACAAAGGTACAAGAAAATCAATAGTCAGCTATGCCACAACCCTCCCAAAGTGAGAGATTTTTTTCCCTCTAATTCTTATTAGTTAGTAGTAAGCAATAGCTTGCTCTTTTATGTCCCTTTTATACATATACATATACATATACATATACATATACATATACATACATATACTGGTAATATACATATTATGGTAATATATAAATATATATATACTGGTAATATATATACTGGTTTTATATATATATATATATATATATATATATATATATATATATATATATATATACTGGTAATATACATATACATACATATATATATATATGTATTACATGTTGTCACTTGTCTGGTGCATCTGTGAGGTTCCTAGTCACCATTCAGAACTTTTCACTCCATAAAAATCCCATTATGTACCCAATGTTGACATATGGCAATGAGTCCCACAGATAACTTATATATGCTGAAATTAAAGTATTTCCCTTTCATCAAACAAAAAAAAAAATGTAGCCTTTCAATTTAAGTGCACTTCCTTTTTGTTTTTAAGGTGTAGTAGGAACATTGAGAAAATACACTGATGGCAGAGGCAGTAGTGGTCAGTCTGGATTTGATTTAGACCTTTGTTCCTGGTTTAGGAGGCTTTAGCCATTACTGGACCAGAAATACAGGTTCTCACTATTTTCTGAGTATTTTGTACACCACAATCACTCCACTTCTGTTAAATGATATAAATTTAAGTTCCAGACAGCAATGTCCTTTGGTACCAAGGGTTAAAGCAAGAAGATGATGCAAAAAAGCAAGTTCTAAACTTTAGAAGTGAGGAATAAATTAAGCTTAGGTTGCCTGTTCTTTGAGAGCATCACTAGGTCACGTTGTGAAGAGAAAACTGGAGGAAAACCTAATTATGAATATATTGGTATTTTAAACTCTTATTTATACCTTAAATTTTGAACAACACTAAAGCGACATTTTTATTGTATTTCAAGCAACACATGTAATTTCCATCAATTAATGGAAAAGTTATCATACATCTACTACACAGAGTTAGTAATAATGTATATTTTCAAGGTGTGATTCTCATGGAGCATGGATGAGGAATGCACTTTGAATACACAGTAGGATCAATGGCATAATAATTGACACCTGTTTTGTTGTGTGTTCTTCCATGTATAGTCTATAGGCACACAAGTGTCTTTGTAGTCTCAGAAGTGCTGAGAAGAAATTTGGGAGTGTCAGGTTTGTGGGAGGTACTTTCTAGGCACAACAGGAAGGAGATTTGCATTCTTATGGGTCTCTCAAGAGGAATATTGTGTAACACTGTGAAAGGCCATATTTTCCTCTCTTCATATGGTTTTATGTGGGGTTTTCTTGGGTGAAAAAAAAGAGGAAATGTCTAAATAGTTAAACTGACTAGATACAGAGAGAGGGAGAGATTTGTAGGCTTTGGATCCCATTTTAAGTACTTAAATAGAGGACCAGATTCTTAAAAATCTTGTCAGGTCCTGCTAAGACCAGTTTGCTGGGAACAATGGCAGCTGCTGCATGCCAAGCCCTTTGCAGAGCTTGGTCTGGTGCCCCACCAGTTCCACTTCTCCTCCTATATGGTCAATTTATGAGTTCATTTCCCCTGGTATTTGTGGGGGCCTTTGGCATGTCACTGAGGGAGAAAAGAAACATTTCCCAAAAGTAATGACAGTAACCACTGACTTAGGAATAGCAATACTCTTTGACCCAACTTTGAATGTACTGCTCACACTACTAAAAGAGTTGTTGGGGTCTGGAACTCTTAGAAAACCTTCTGCTGGTTCCCAACCTCCAAGTCTGAATGAGTGTCCTCTGTAGCCTTCTGGTCACTGGTCCTGTATGAAATTGATGTGAAATTGGTGCACATAAGGCTGGACCCTCTTCATAAAGGAGCCATATAAAGCAGAATTTTTTACCTTCCTCTGAGGAAAGCAGAGCTCTTCTGAGCTCTGCACTTAAGCTTCATAAAGGAGGGGCAGCCACCATCAGAGGATTCCTGTTACAATAGGATTAGACAAAAAGCTACTACAAAAGATTCAGAATATAATGATACTCCTGATGCTTTCACTTTTGATGCCTTAAAAGCTGTCTTTGCATTATATGCTGCTGGCTCCATTGCACACTCTGGGGCATTAGGGTAAGTGAACATTCAAGGAAAAGGAAAATCAATCTCCAGCCACAGATAATGGAACTGCTGGTGCAGATGGTCACTAAACACCAGTGGTTTATAGGCCTCACTCTAGGGTTTGAGCTGCTCAGATGATTCCCTGTGGAAAAGAAGAAGAAAACTTATGAAAAAAAAATGGAATATCCATCTCCTTGGTATCATATATATTTCACTGCACTGACTTTTGACATTGGTTGTAGCCTGCTCTGCATTCACAGCTTGATGCAAAATTGGAAGGGTCTCAGTTCTGTTTGCTTTAATTCAATCCCACATTCAGTCTCTGCTTCTTTCAGGTCTCAGATACCACAGCTTGTGCTGGAAAGTGTCAATGCCCACGATGATGGATTGCAGTGTTGTGTGAGTTACACAGGAGAGCGCCATTGTGTGTGGTTTTTCATGTAATTAGCCAGGAAACAGATTGTTGGGCACTGCAGCCTTTGGAAACGGAATTTTTTATCCTTGCAACTGACCCTGAGCAGAGGTATCACCAAGGTTTCATTAACCACAGCAACAATAAATGTTGATGTTGTGATGTATAGGAAAAAGATCAGAATTTACAAGTAAAATGCATATTTAGGAAAAACAGACAAATGTAAAAACATATTTCCACTTCCCCACTTAGCCAGTCTGATAATTCGAGTTCTTAAGAATAAAATTCAATATCCAAATCCTTTGGGCTTCTAGTGACTTTTTCTTTACTCAGGAATATTTATAAATTAATGAATCTAAGGTTTTCCATGTGGTTTTTAGAACGGTTTTTCAAAACCACTTAGTTATTTCATTAATAGCAGAGTTGTCTCTTCTGTAGTGATCTTTGAATAACCCAGCTCCTGGGTTTTTTCCCTGGGTGAAAGGGGGAAAGAATAATAAGAAGATGAGTAAGATTTAAAGAAGAATAGGAAGATATATTCAGAGGACATATTTCTGCAGACTTTTAAATTTTAAACTTCTCTTAAATTTTAAAAAGTTTACATTTTTTTTACAGTTTTTACAACCATCACTACATGTGTTTTTACATGCAGTGGACATGGAGGTAACTCATGTAAAACAGAGGAATAGCTGAATTAAATGTAGCATATTTCTGTTTAAAATCAATGAAATTCTCTATGTTTTGTCACATCAGGTGACATGCATTAATGAGGACCAGAACAATAGTTACAGAGCTATGGTAATTTGTACTTTCAATTTCATGTGGAATTTCCATGGAAGCAAAAATATTTGCTAAATTATTTTACTGCATGCTATGCAAATTTCATTTATTTTAATATTTTGGCTTCTTTAATTTTTACAGCTATTTAGAATTAAATTATGGGGTTTGGAATGCATATATTCTACATGGTTTTGTTTGTTTGTTTTTCTCTCATGGTCTTAAAAGTATTCAAGAAGGGATTTATATAGATTCATATCATGATTTTTTACAATTTACAATTTTTTTTACAATTTGTTGATGCACAATTCTTGTCAGGTTCTCCATAATCCAGCCTGCCAGTTTTGGAAGGTTTGTCTGTTTTTTTGTTTTCTGACTTTAGGGTTCTTGGGCATCATTTTACACACATCAATACAAACCTGTGTTCAAATATAGCTGTAGGGAAGAAATCTCATAAGATTTCAGTAGGTTTTCCTACATAGGGGATGGAGAATGAGAGAGTCCTTCAGGGAGCTGTTCAAAAGTGTGGCTTTTTTCTCTCTCCTCCTCTGTCCTCAAAGTATTACTGAAAAATCAAGAGTCTAAAAAAATCAATAGTGGTGGTCAAAATCCTAAAAAATATTTCTCACCAAAAATAATAATAATAATAAAAAAGAAAGCATAAAAAGTCACAGATCAAGGGGAACATGGTGAATTTATGTGTTCTGAAAATAATAATTATCTGAAAATAAAAGTCCAGGGAAGATGAATGCGAACTTCTGTTTCCTGGAGTAAGAAGAAGGATGTATAAAGGATGGGAAATTCAAACCAGAAACACCAAAATGTTTTTCCATGCAGCTTTGTGATTAAACAGTGGAATGTAGAAAGTAGATGAGACCAAAATCTTGGCCAGGTTAAAAAATGGATATGCATTTATATGACTGCCAGGACCTCAATTAAGAAAAATGAATAGTTCCAAAGGTTTTTTAAAACATTTTTAAACCTGTTAGAAGACAGAATGAGGTGCTGCTGGGGCTGTTTTATTCCCTGTATGCTGGCTACAGAATTTTGCTAAGCCTTACATGGCAACAGTTTTAGTCCTGATGGAAAAGGTTCACTTCCATAACCAAACAGGGCTGGCACTGTGCCTGTGCTTAATTTCTAAATAAATACATAAAATTTCAGGTACTTGTATGTGCTGAGATGTGAGCATTGGCCCCAGCATAACACAATCCTCTTTGTACATTGGATTCCTCCAGTTTCTCCCATTGCAGAGTTTCTCACATGCTGCTACTTCACTTCAGAAGTTTGAGGAAGGAAAGGAAACATCTGGAGCAAAGGCAGAGGGTAAAGAGGTTAACAACTGATGGAAAATAGTGTACTTACCTCCAGTTCAGTAGCCACAAGACCTCCTCTAGTTCTGCATTCCTTTCCACAGGAAAAGCTCGCACATATGATCACAAAACTATCAGCATTTGGTGTCAAAATGCCAAACCTCCTTTGCTTTCTTGTAACAATATGGATGTTAAGTTTTTTTGTGTATGTAGGACCCAGCTAAGTGATTCAAGGCTGATGCACTACTCAGTGAGTGGCAAAAGAATTCTGCTCTCCGTTTGAAGTGGGAGCTCAGCAGTCCCAGGGGTGCAAAGGCAATAAACTGGCAGAAACACTCTTTTTAACTGCATCCCCCAAAAGTGGCAATGAGCCCTCTGAGTGGTCCAGTTGATAATATTAATTAATAAAACAATACTAATTATAACACCAATTCATAATATTTATAACTGGGAAGACCTCAGTGATAGATCTCTACTGGTATTTGATTTTGGTAGTGAGAATAAACTCTCCTTGTGTTAAGAAATTTTACAGCTAATTTTTCTTTCCTTTTTCAGGAAACTATGTAATCACTTTGGCTTCAAGGCACTGCTTTCTCTGCTTAGAGGAAGCTTTTCATTGTCTTATGTTCTTTAGATTCTTTGGAAGAGGTGAATATTAAAACACTATAATTTTAAATGGACATGTCTTTTAGACAAACTACAGTACATTATAGACTCGCTTTACTTCAGTTTTGATTCCAAAATGTCCCTTCTTTTAGCACATTAACTTTGTCAGCCCTGTGTTTTGCTAAGGCAGCCAGGCTGTTCTGGATTTATATTCCCCTCTGAAATCAATAAAATAGTAATGAAGCAACAGTGGACACAGTCAGGGCCTTGCAAGAGAGATTCAGACCCCATGCTGGGTTAATGTACTAAGAGATTTTGCAGCAGCCAGATTTTCATTTAATGAATTTCCTCTTTCTTTCCCCCCTTTTTCCTGAGCACTCCCCCTGTTTCAGTTTGCTGCCCTTGCTCTTGTGTGCTGGCTCCCTTTCATGTGACAGCAAGTGGAACTTTACCAGCTGTTACAGGAGGGGAGATGTGAGGAGGGCTGTAGGGCCAGGAGGGGCTGGGATGGGTGCTCCTGGCAGGGGGGATCCAGGGAAATTCTCAGTCACTGCCTGCCAGCCTGCTGAGCGTGTGGTACAGAAGGCACCAACCCCAGCAATGCCAGCAGGATGTGGCTTACAGGAAAAGTCCCACCAATAGTTTTGCATCTCATGAAATGTCCTGGAAAAGTAATAAGGCTTTTTACAAGAGTAGGAATCATTGCTGCTATACCTGAGGTTGAACCTTGTCTTCTCTCTCCTTGCCTGAACTGACTTCAAACTGTGAAAATGTGGCTTCTGTGGCTTCTCAGGCTGAAAACCTTCAAACAGGGGTTCTGTCTTTAGGTGCATTTCATTTTGCTAGATATATTGGGGGTCAAAAAGAGTCAAAGAATTTATGATCATATATGACAATGAAAATTTCTATTTTGAGAGGTGCTATTTCCTTCCCTGGAAAAAGAGAAGAAAAATTCTTGTTTCCAGAAATACTCAGAAAGCTTCTGCTGTGTGATCTGCTACATCTGTATTCTTGCCAGCTCTATTACATTTGCATGTTTTGCCCCTATGTTTGGAACATCTCTGGATGCTGGGTGCAATCTAAGGAGGAGGCACAGAGCAATCCTGTCTCATGTAGGGACTCTGACACACTCTGGGTGCATTTGGACACGCAGACCACACACCAGCCACCACATCTGCACTTGCACAGCAAATCCCAAGTTATTTCTGTTTGTTCTAGAGTCACTGGTAGTCCTTGGAGTCCTCTGGTAGATATTTCTTTTTGCCTAAAAAAATGGCAGCTGGAGAGGCAGGGTCCACTTCTGAATTTTAAGCTGGCAAGCATGATAGATTTGCAGAAACATTGGAAAAGATTGCTGGCTCTCAATGTCAAGCATGTAAGCAGCACATGGGTGGGTGTGAAGTGTTTGGCAGGGTCTTTGCATCTTCTTCTAAGCCTGTGTGCAACACTCACCTGGCTGGGAGAGCCCAGCCCTGCTGCCCTGGGACCACCTGCACAAGCTCCTGCCACTCAAGTCCATCTTTGAAAATAGAAAATATACTTCTCTCATAACAGGTCTACCTTGGATATTCCCAGCACAGAAGACAGGTTGTTAAAGCTGACTGCTGACCTTAACAACAGCTTTGAAAGCACAGCTCTGGTTCAGTTGTCCAGGGCATTAAAAGTGTGTACTCTCTTGAATGGCTTATGAGTAACCTTTCACATGGACCTACTTCTACCACCACAGAAGGAAAATTTTCATTAGGATTAATTGTTGTCAAGCACACTCTCTTGTTTAATCATCATTGTTGTTTTTTGTAGCCTTAAATTCCATTTTGTCACCCATTTTTGTGTATCTTCTTTCAAATACACTTTTGCAAAGCAACACAGCAATCTGCACTGGGTTGTTAGTGAGGATGGTGAAATCTCACCACTGAATCTTTAATTCTCTCATATGGAATAGGACCAGAGAGAATAGAATTTACAGAGTGGAGAGTCAAGAGATATAAATAATCTTCTAAAATTATCTCTTTCTTTCTACTTGCAGTAAAGGAAGTAATTCTGGAAACTAAGTTTTCTAAATATGACATGAATGACTTAGAGAGAGCCAGGAGAACAAAATTAGGTTGGTAATCTTACTAGGTAAGTATCTGTACTTACTGTTTTCTTGTCAAGTATTTACTCACCTGCTTATACAATCTAATTCCCAATTGGAGGCAGATGCTTAACAGGAGAAAAGTAATTTTTTCTCTAGAAAGTTCAGTGATTACCTGGGAAATCCAAGGTCTGGATCTGGCATCTTCTCTGCCTCTCCTACTGTACAACTGGCCAGGAAAACATCAGGGGCAAGCAACTGACTGTAAGACACAAAAAGGACTGTGTAGGGTGCTTTTCCTTATGCTGCTTATATTAATTTTAATCTATGATATTACAGTGAAAAATGCATGAGGAGTTTGTTGAGCAAGACAAGATTCCCTCTTCTTTTCTTAGGTCAAAAGTAGAGGAACCAGAATAGGCTGTTGGGCTCACAATAGACTTTTCACCAGTGTGGAAATTAAAAAAAGTTCCTGTGAAGTTACTCTCTCTGATGGCATTTAACTACATGTAATTTTATTTCATTTTTGTCTCCCTACCTATGTATGCAACACTGGAATGCAACAGGGATAACTTTTTAAAGTAGGTAAGGCAAAAGAAGGTTTGATAAAAGTTAAACCCTGTTAGATTTCAGACCTTGTTTCTGAATTCTACTTGTGGCACAGTCTGATGGCAACAAGTGAAATTCCTTGTGTTGCAAGAAGTATTTACATGCATCCCTGTCCTGTGATAAACATCAGGCAGCCTCAGTAGAGCAAATCTGGATTTGACATCCCTTATCTTGTAAAAGGAGGACAATTACCCTCTGTAATTAACAGATGCCTTTTATATTAAGATACAAATTAACTATTTATTATTTAATTATTTATTCTGAGAGTTTTAAGTGGAACATAGCAATCAGTATATTTAAAACAATTTATTTTTATTTAATCTGAATAGAGAACAGCTAAAGACATTTCAGTATTTATGGGGACACAATTTCCACCATGTTTTAAATCATTTTGCCAAGCTAAGAAATAGCAAACGAAGGCAAAAAACAAACAAACAAACAAAAACAAAACTCCAATAAAACAGATTTACACACACAATTAGAAAAAATGTAATCTGTATAGTGTATACCATGTCTTTTAATATGGATAATACTCATATGTTTAAACATGTTATGCATGTTCTCAGGCCTTAGTGAGAGCAAGGTTGGTCAAAAATCTCTGTCTATTTTTGTGTGTTATGCAACTATGTCATAGAAGTGCTTGGTATTACTGATCACACAAGTTTCCCATGTGCAAACCATACAATTATAAAACCCCTTTGGTTCTTTTTTCCTTTTCAGAAATGAGTCCCACAACACCCTGTCCTCTGTTTTTAGATAAGAATAGTGTTCTTATATAGAATTTTTAAACTCCAACTTAAAATTCATTGAATTACCTTTTCATGTTGACTTGCACACGTATATTTGTTCTTTAAATCTTCATTTACTTGCTTTTTATATAAGCAAAAAATAATTTTGTAGCTAGAATTACTTTTTTTGGTACAGTTTGATTCAATCAGCTTTTAACTGTGCTGATATTTACCGGATGGTCATAAAAAGAAAGCAAAGTGAAAATGACAAAAAGCCCCATGTTTTGCAGAAGTTCACATTCAGTGCATCCAATCTGCAGTCCCTGGAGACAATAAGAGAAAAGAGCAGGTCTGTAATGCAGCTGCCAGTTTAGTGATCAAACCCAACAGATTGTGGTCTGGCCAGATCTGGTGTCCAGATAAAAATGGCATTCATGCTAACCATCTGCCTACAGGTCAGTGGGGACAAAAATTAAAAATAATTACCTCTAATGAATGAATAGACAATGGCAATCCTGTGTGAGGTATGGTATCATCTCTGTGCATGCACACACACATGCACACTGATATACACACACAAGTATTGAAGAGTCATTGGGTTATTGTTTTTAGAATGCACCCAGCTGCACTTTTCATTTATGTTTCACTTTAATTGCTTCACTTTCTGGCTTTATGTTATTGTAGTTTCAACATACACAGCTGTTCTTTTGGTAACTAAGTTGCACTGATGGTGATACAAATAATTAACACCTTGATTATGTCCAGTGCATCAAAAGTCACCTTCTTACTCCTAAAATCCTAAAATCCAACTAAGTCTGAATAAGCAGAACTCATGATCTCCAAAAGGGCAATTTGGACTATTTACTTTCAGGTACAAACTCTGTGGAGAATTAGGAGCCTTGAAAGAGTTAAGCTGAGCACTGATTACTGCAGCTGGAGCTACTCAGAGGGGGAAAGGAAAGGTCCGGAGTGGGGTGCGAGGTGCCTGGGGCTGTCCGGTCTGGCTTTCATATCTACAGACCCAAATCCACCATTCAGAGCTGCAGCTGGCATCTGTGTGTCACAAATTCATGGGTTTTCAGAAAAGGAAAGGCTTGTATGTGGTGAAAAATACAATAAATCTTGGAGATTCATGAGCGTCTCTTCTTAATAGCCCCTGAAATGGGCCTGCTGTTGCTACAGAGAGACTAGATAGTTGGTAGTGTCATTTCAAGAGATTGCACTTTTTTGTCTTTATTTCTACAGCTATGGAACAAGATTTATTTCTGTATTAACAACTACATTCTCCAAACAAAATTATTCTACTGTCTTCTACACTAAGCAGCCACTAACTCATCATTTTTCCCGACCATGCTCTGAAGATATATTCCAATTTAACCAAAGTTTCTTCTTTTTACGTGTGCATACAAACAAATCTGAATGTCCATGTAATTAATTTATTTGTAGGGAAAGCCAATAAGAAGCTTTTAAGAAGATTTTGCTCCTGTAAACCCTGAGGCTTTGAGCAAGCTAAAGGAAGGGTACCTGTGCCTATAAGAGGCTTGTAAGAGCCATTATTGACTTAATCTAGATTTAAATTACCTCTTTTTTACAGGTATATCTATTACATAATAGTAAAGGATGAGTTAATTGATTGTAAAAACCAGGAATGACAGAAAATATATAATGAATATCTATGCAGAAATGTGTGCTTCAGCTTTGATAGAAGCAGCTCGAATTTCCTAACTGCCCAGAAACAGCAGTTTTTTGAAATCAAGGTGAGCTTGGCTTCCTTATTCAACTTTGCACTGTGCAAAAGTTTGCAAAAACCTCTAAGCTCAAGCAGGTTGTTGTAAATTAGATCTTCATCAAAGAATCTCTTTTTGTCAGAGAGAGCTGGTTTCTCTCAGCACCCAGCATCCTCACCCCAAGCACACTGCTCCCAAAGAACCTGCTCACAGCAAGGCTCTTGGAAGGATGCAGAGCTGCCTCTGCAGGCTCAGAAGAGCCCACATTACAGAAGGAACTGCACTGTATAGTCAGCTCCTACTCTGTATCAATTGAAGTTCAAAGCCAAGATATTCTGGGCTCCTCACCTGTGCTCTCCAAGAGCAGCCCTGCTCCCTCCAAACAGACATTTCCTAGCAAGGTGCAGCCAAATTGCTGAGCTGTGATTTTTGTTAAAGGCTGCTCAGGCCATTGTTTTGTTTTTAGTAGAATATTTACCATAGAAACCACAGCAATAAAAAGAAATTGTGAAACAAAAGAAAATTACTACTCCTAAAGTACATCAGTGTTAATTTTGCAGTTGTCTTCAAATGCAAAGTTTATTTATTTATTTGAAATAGTCATCTCTGCACAGTCTAGAGAGCATTATTTATGTATAAATAATAATAATATTTATGTATAAATAATGTATATCTGCAAAAATGTCCACAGACTTTTACATGTGAAAGAAAAAGTTATTTTCATATTTAAGAGTGAATTAGTGATTATGTATGTGACTCTCTTTTAGCATAGGATGAAAGAATTGCAAGTGCCCAATGTTACTGCACTGTGTAAGGAAGACAGGAGGTTCTCAGACATGGTAAAAAACTGAATTGTAATATAAGAATTTGCACATAATGAAGTAGAGTACTTAATAACTTCTTTAAATAGTATTCAAAACATTACGTGCCTGTCACCTATGAGATCAGGATCCCAGAAATCCACAAAAAAATAAAACTGAGCTGAAAAATTTGTTTGCAAAACAGCATGGTGAACATGTTACTCTTTGCAATTTTTTTAACATTTCTTCAAACAAATCAAGTCGACCTAGCAACTAAATGCACTTACACATAGACAGTCCTCAATTAATTCAGAAAAACTGAAACTGGAGACTTTTGGAAGTTCAGAATAGGAGTAATATTTCCACATGTATGCTGTGAAAGAGTATGTATACACCTTGGAGAAGTTAAATAAGTTAAAAAAACCCAAACCTATAACAAACAAATTTGGACACAGAATTTGGACTTAGAACTCATTTTTAGAAATTTTTCAGCACTTTTGCCTGTCCTGGAAATACAGCACAGGTTACTTTCCCTTCACATGTATTGAACAGATGTAAGAACTATATGAATAAGGAAAGGACCTTTCTAACTTAACTAAATTATTTAGAGCTCTGTAAATACATTAGTGTTCAATATATTTTCTGTATTTGCTTTTACATGCTCTGATTTATCCTAAATCATCTTTATGGCTACTCTAGATTTTATTTTTCCTCCCCTGTGGAGGAAGGAGAGATTATGTCTCCTTTGTGAGTGATAGGATGTGCATAGAATATTAAAGGTGAGTCTCATCAGCACAACCTGGGATAGACTTCTGCAGAATAAGAGGTGGCAGGAATAAGGCCAATGACAGCTTGCAAAGAGCCTGGTGATTGAGAGGAGATGGAAATAGTGGTGAAAACAATGCACAGACAGCCAGGCATGGAGGAGGTGGTGGAAGAAGGAGACAGGTAGAGCTCTTCTCTATAGGCTCTGCTGTAGCTCAGAAAAAACATTAAATATCAGTAGATGTAGAGCACAACTACTGGAAAGAGTTCACCCTGCCTTACTCTGTGTGAGTCCCTGTATTTTGAAAGTATCTACCTCTAGATTTGGTAAAACTAGCTTTAAAAATTAATAGCTCTGCCCCATAGGTTTATTGAAAGAGAAAAAGGCTTTATAGTCTCATCTAAATCACTGGCATCACATCTATATATTCTCTTTTCATTGATTGGTGCTTTTAACTCATCCCTATTAAAGGTACCTACAAAGACAGTGTTTGTCCCACACAGTGAGACAAGGACTTGGCAGTGCTGGGCTAATGGTTGAACTTGATGATCTTAAAAGTCTTTTCTAAACTAAATGATTCTATGATCATATAGGTTCTCTTCTTCTTTTGTCTTCTAGTTATTTCTTGTGCATGAAATCTCATGTTACTGCCTCTCCTTATTTTCATGTCCTTTCAGCTGCTGACTACCCAGGTTCTGATCCTTTTGCTGACTGCATGTTTTCCAGGAAATTAAGACCATTTGCTAGAGACAGCAGCTGGTCCTGTGCTTCTAAAGTGGATTTCCTGGCTGTGTAGCTAGCATTTGTATCTATCCCCCCCTTGTCACACAGTGTGCACCAGCCCCAATGTCCTCCTCTAACAAGGTAATCACTTTGAGCCAAACACCAACTTGTATGTGATATATTGGTGACCCCAGAATAGGGGCTTTTTTAGGCAATATTTGCTTTTGGACACTGAGTAATCCCGAATGATGTATGAGGACACATTTGTTTCTATGCTTTTGTGCCATGCTTGGCACAAAATTGAAGCTTGAGACATTTTCTATGCAGTGTTACTCATACTGCCCATCTAAACCTATTGTTGCTCACTGTTAATGCCCAAGGCAAAAGTTTTGCCCAGCTTCTGCCTGGGCATCATGCCATCCCAGCAGATGGGTATGAGTGTAGACAATCAAGCAAGTATGTTTGTTCATCAAACAAGAGTGGTTGGGGCATTTTTCCCAGCTGACATCGAAAACAGCTGTCTGCCTTGAGCATGCTTATTTCTAGTTAAAAGGTCTGTGATATATTAGTAATTCCTCTCCAAGCTATGCAAACTGTCAGTAAATAAAAGTCATTTACAATTAGCTATGGTTACTATGTTTGAGGCTACTTTTAAAGAGTGGCCTCAAACAAGTGCTTATTTTTCACTTCCAGAATTAGGAAGTGTCCATGACTCATCTGAGTTGCAATTAAACAGAACTCAAAATGTGTTCTCAGTTCCTGTGCAGCACTGTGCAGCAGTGCCCTGTCTTGCTGAGGTGACAAGGACCTGTGGTACCTTCACTCCTTTGTCATCAGTGCTGTTCAAATACTCCCTAACCCTAAACAAGATGTTTGGTTTCCATTGTCCAGGGGGAGGGAAATATGAAAGATTTACCTTTATTTTCTAATGAACAACTTTTTAAATTTCATTTTAAAAAACACCTCACAGTTATAAAGTCCTTTACGGTCTACAGATGCATTTCAAAATATTTCTCTCATGTTAAACAGAGTAACTCACAATTTTTTTTCATTTCATAATCTCCTCATGTAGCCATCTGATATTTATATTCCTGGAAAAGATTTTAGCCAGCAGCAGAAGGGAATTAAAAACCCAACATTGACTCATCTACCAAGACAACAGCAGTTCTGCTGTTTCACAGTGTCATAATGATCTATATGCTCAAGATTTATGCTGTATATTATACAGTGATTTATAGACATCATTTGTCTATACAACCCCAAGCACAATGGCTCTTCATGAAATTATTTGCTTGCCATTTGCAACCTTTTATCACAGATGGTCAAAATCTTTCCTCCTGTAATTGCTGTTATTTTACTAAAGCCAATGGATTCACATGGGATTAAAAAATGATGAATGTACCCTAATGTGCCTCAGACTACAGCCACCATGGCACATGATGAGTGTTCTGAAATCTCTGTTATCCCAAACTATTTTTGAAGGACATTCCAGAAAAAGACCCGAGACACCAAGTTTCAAAGTTCAAATCTCAATAAGCATGTTTCACCTCAAAAAGGTCTGTCATAGTATGAACACTGCAGGATACATAACATGCACATATACAAAAAAGAATTCAAGGCATATTGTGGTTTCCCACACCAAAACTTTTGAGAGCTGATGTTATACAGAATGTTTTCATTTCCCAGTGTTTAGCAGAAGAAGCCCAAGCACAAGAAGAAACAGAATACATGGGGCCACTGGACTGTCTGCTTGGGACAGCAGCACTCAGCTTTCTAAGGAAACATGCCACTGTATCTATCACACATCCACATTTGGAACAGAAAGAGCTGGAATATTTACAGTGATTCCCCTGGGAATCAAAGCATTAATTCACATGGCTATTTTCCCACAGGTTTAATGGGGAATATCTTTGTCCTTGAAAATGTGCCAGGACTGAGCCAGGCTCTGCAGCATTTACATCTACAGGGCACTGACTGAGTAGTCAGAGGGATGAGCATGCTCCATCTGGTCCTTGCCATCCCACTAACATATGCAGTTATTGGCTTCACCTAGAAGAGGCAGGCATCCATCCCAGTCCCTCTGCATGTCCACCAGGCTGTCCTCATCACCCAATTTTCCTGAGTGCCATGAAATATAAAACACTATCAAAGGAGAACTCAGTGACTCTGGAAAGGATGCTGGGCAGGAATGAGACAGTGGAGCAGAACTGCCCATCTGGTGAGTGAGACACAGGCATTCTGCAGTCATTTCTTAAATGGAATAAAAATTCCCAGGTAGGGGAGACAAATCCTATGCACTTCTTCATTTCTTTCTCTTTTGTTAGTCAATATAATATAAGATTTTTAGAGGACTGAGATGATATTGTGTCACTACACCACAGGCATGTCTGTGCAAAATGATGAAAGGCCAGCAATTGTAACTTTTCCTTGTCTCTCAGTGATTGGTCTCTGATCTTCATCAAATATGGAAGTGAGAGGTTTTTCCAGCCAGCTCATTTCTGAGCTAAGTGAAGCTATTTTAGCAGAACCACAGAGTATCCATGAAGAAAGGTAGAGAAAAACTGTTTTGAAAGACAAAAATTTTAATCTCTAGCTCTTTCTCCCATCAGCCATTCACAACAATGTTTAAAAGGGGATCCTTCTCCCAGTTTCACGAGGAAACCAGCTTCAGGACCACCCAGAGAGCTCTATTCCCTTCTCCTTGTCTAAATCACACAAAGAAAAATAAACAAATGAACACAACATTTGCTTTCTCATCCCTTCTTTTCACTAAAGGGTCAGGAAGGTCGGGGATCCTTCTTCTGCCATCTCTGGACACCCTCACCCTCTTCAACAGCCAATCCAGATGGATCATGGCCTTTGAAATCTTAAATCCTTTAATCAGTTTCTCCAACTTTCTCCGTTGGCTCCTTTATGTCACATTCCAGGGCTAATTCAGGTACCCTCATACAGGGCAGGATTTGGATGACAGAAAACACATGGGGAAGTACAAGTCCAGAGATCTGTGCAAGCGGTGGGTTGATTATCCTCAGCTTCATTAAGGTTGCTCAGCAACATGAGCTTGTATTAATCATGTCAGAGCAGCCACATCCTGACAAGCACTGCCAGGATACAGAGCCTTCCCTCACACTGCTGAGAAAACATTCCCATGAACAGTCCCTCTGCTTCCAGAGAGGTAATGGGGGAGTAAAATTTAGGCTTGTCAAAAATTTAATGAGGAATTATTCTTACTACAGTTATGAGTCCAGCCGGAAAGGAGCATAGGATGTTGCACAAAAGACTTTTTCAGTGACTACAAAAAGAGATATGAAAAGCAGCACTTGAAATATTAAATACTGCAGCTAAATGATCTAGGTAATTAAACAAGGGGTAAAGAATTCCTGAATGGATAGATCACTGGCTGCACAGCTCACAGCTTTTCTATGCCTGGAAAGATGGAGACAACATATTCTTGAGAGATTCATCACTAAGTTCGCAGTCATCATTTCCAGCTGGATTTTTTCCATTTGGTAATTTTATACAGTTAATCAGAGCTCATCAAATACTGCAGAAATAACATTCAAGAACTTCAGTTTAAATTCCAAACAGCTTCCTCATGTCTTTCTATTTCTTATTAATATGATTATGTTCGCTCGCAAATGTTCTTTTTTTATCTCAGCTTTATAATGATTTCAAATTACCAGCCATTCAGTGGAGCAGCACTTCAAGCAGCTTTACAGAACAAGGCTGACTCTTTCATGAACTACCCTTGCACTATCAAACCAAACAGGAATTTCTGTGGGCTTCCAGATATTCAATATCGATGACATCAAGCTACACCTGGTGCTTTAAATTTGAGGCTGGGCTTACTGAAGAATTACTGAAAAATGGATTTATATTTTAGTAAAGGCAATTCTGGAAGTGGTTTTCCTTTAATGATATGTGGGTGAAATGAATGAGAGGTGATTCCAGCCTTTTAAAATGAAGTTTGAGGGTCTCTCAAACACCTTGCAGATGATTTAAGAACCCCATCCCTAAAAGTCTGTGCAGATATTACAAGTACCAAAGCCCCACTAAAGTCAAATGGGGTGCTAGAAAAACCATTGGGATTATTCTCTTAATACAAAGACAGAGCATTTTGTATTGAAACACTCTAGAGGAGATATTCTCTATCACCCCTATCTCTAAACACATATACTTTATTGTCTACCTCCAGCTTTAATTATAAATTGAAGGATTGTGCTCCATATCCTTTATAAATGACACACTGGCTGTTACTATATCAAAGGAGGAAAACTGTTGAGAACAATTTGGTTAGGTTTTGACTTCACTTTTGGTTTGTTTTTTTTTTTTTTTAAATCCCTCACTTCATGGAGCAGGAAAAGCTATCATGTAATTACAGGGAGATTTGCTCAAAAACAAACAAGCAAATAAACAAACTCAGGTTTCAAAAGCAGTTTTGAAATTCTAGGAAAGATGTGGTTCCTATGCTATGCACAAAGAGAGAGATTTCTACTGGTTTGTTCCTATTTGAACATATGAGTATGAAAGAAGCACCTAAATCTGAGAGACCATTGAGGCAAGAGGGTTTTCTTCTGTTTGTTTATACAATTTTGCTGAGGCTTCAAATACTTTCAAATAAAGAACACTTCAGGTCTTTGAATGCTATGTGTACTCCCACACACTTTTTTTTTTTTTTTTTTTTAAAGTTACATATACTTAAAGAAACCATTTACTGGGAAGGAAGACTACTCTTGGCTCACTTCTCTGCAGGACAAACTCCAAATCTCTGAGCCTCCATTAGATTTAAAAAGACACCTTAGATCTGTGTTTTTGTCTGTATTTCCTCCTCCTCTACCCCTGCCAGCTACAAAACTAGAACAGTGCAATTTGATTTGGCTGTCATTATTTACAACATGGACAGTATATTTGAATGTTTGGGAACTGCCTCATCCTACACACAGTATTAGCATGATGAACTTTTACTCTCAGCTCAATTTTGCTTATGCAGCAAACAAGTTAAATACTGTAATTTCTAAAAGGACGCGGGCTAGCCAAGAGTTTTAAGCAGTTAAACATACAAGTATTAAAGAAATGTGACTTCTGTATTGGTGTGGTTACTAATTATATGGCTATGGGATGAATTCTGTGTTTTTAATAGCAATAAGAAGAAATACTTTACTGTGAGCATTGTGAGGTACTGAGGAGAGGTGGATGTCCCATCCCTGAAAGTGTTCAGTGCCAGGTTGGACAGAGGGACTTGGTGGAACCTGGTCCAGTGGGAGGTGTCCTGGCCTGATAAAGGGGGCTGGAGTGAAATAAGCTTTCCAACACAAACCATTCTATGATTCCACTAATAGCTCTAAAGGTTATTTATTTCTAGTTTAAAGAGGGATCATGTTGCTTGTTAGACACATTTGCAAATTTTTACATTGCATTTTCTTTCTCTGTAACCTAAGAGAAGGTAATGCAAATCTGAAAATCAATATGATGTGTATATGTCATGTGCCAAAATTTTAGATCACTGTCATGTTATTAATCACTTATTCATCATACAGTTTTGTATCAGCATAAGCACCAGTTGAGATATATATGTCTCAGTACATATATAACATGGATAAATCTTTCATTTTCAATCTCAAGGGCTTTTCATCTGGAAAAGTGAATCCTCTAGTTAATGAAATTCCTCTTTTTTTCTGCTTTCATTTCAACCAATCTTTAATTTTAGGCGTTAGGTTAAAATGTTTTCTCAGAGCAAGCTATCTCTGTCTGCCAGCTGCAGCAGGTCCTTACTTTCACCTGAAGAATGTATCAGGGCTAATATCAGAGTTAAGATACTTGAGGGGGTGTACCTACCACCTTGCTGCATTAGGAGAATTATAAGTTGGATATTCTTTTTTATACTGACTTTCAACATGTAGAAAACATCTATCAGGGAAAGTAAATTAGTTTGTGGTGTTATCCTACTGTGCATTCTGCTCCCTCAGTGACCAGTCTGACACTCACAGAGATCAGTGTTCAGGCAGCTCAGTCTCTTCCACTCCTGCACAAGGGCAATGTGGACTTGCTAAGGGCAGAGGTTCCTCCTCCACATCCAGGCACTGTCCTCTACTTACTGCATGCACAGAGGTTTAAATAAAGTGAAACAACGAAATAGAAATAAATAAATAAATGAATAAATGACTAACTGGCCCCAAATAAACCACAACAGTTTAGGGAAACTATAGAACCACTGAAAACTTGAGTTAAAAAAAAAAAAAGAACTTTTGATGGACTGACTCTGGACACAATGTAAGACATAGCTAGAGAAAACTCACACAGCAGTGTCTCATTTCTGTTTTCTCTTGTGTGATCTATAAACAAAAGGGGGATCCTGATTTTCAATTAATGACATTATTCTTCTCATATTTATTAATGTGGGGTTACCTCATGAGCTGACCTCCAAGGCAAGCAACTTCTTCTGTTATATATCTAACAGTTGAATCTCTCAAGATGGACAGAAGAGTTCAAAAAGACCAAGTTCTCCTGTCCTTTTTTGGGTTCCTTGCTTCCATCTGGCAGCTGAAATGCAGTAGCTGGATGGGAGAAATAAGCTGAAATTATTGCTGATCATTCTGCTTACTGAAATATCTCTCAGAGGCATCTGAAATTAAGATCACTGACTTTCACAATGGTTTGGGTTGGAAGGGACCTTTAAAGGTCATTTTGTCCAACCTCTCTGCAGCAAGCAGTGATATCTGCAAGTGGATCAGGTTGCTCAGAACCCCACATGGCCTGATTTTGTAAAACCCCTGAGAAGCAGAGGACTCTTGAAAGGGGGAACTTAGGATTTCCTTCATCACCAGAATGATAGAAGTCAAATTGTAGCAGACAAGTTAGTGTGGGTGCCCTATGACATATCCCATTGATTTAGTAGGGACCATGTCTTTCTCTGTTCTCTGAGTAAGCATTTAAAACACTGCAAAATCAACAAATCAAAGTAGTTTTCCTTTCCCCTAATACTTACCATCTCATACACACACTTTAATGGGGAGTATTCTGCTGAAAATGCAGATGGATACACAAGCTCATCCTCAAGTTACTCCAGGCTATGTAACATAACTATCAGTGACCTTCCTTCTGTCACTGTCTTTCGGATGGAGGAGTCTTCCCTCTCTTGCAAGTGCTCTCAGTGCAGAGGGAAGCCCATCAGATTTCCTGCTCCTCTGTGTCCTCTGCAGTCCTTTCCCTGCTGCTCTCACTGGAGAGCTCACCCTGAGAAATTCCCATGCTGGTGGGACTGGAGGAGTGCAGAACTCTCCAGCTCCACCCTCTTCCAGAGGAAATGTCATGAGAAAATGTTTTCTTGAGGTCTTTGCTGTTAAAATGCTATGAGAATGCTTGCTACCAAGAGTGCATTTTTATGGCATTTTGACTGGAAGTAATGTGAGAATGTTCTCTCTCACATTATTTCTAGAAGAAATACCCTGAGAACACTGTTTGTGATATTTCTACAAAATGTTCTTGGAGATTGGATATGACTAAATTTGCCTTTGTAATTGTGGGGTTTTTTTTCTTTTTTCCAACTGAAATTAGGGCAGCATTTAATGTTTCTCTATTTATTTCTTTTATCATTAAGCCTTGTCGAGATTTGTGCCAAATGAAGCTTTATCTGAAATAGCTGATTTGTTTCTTTTGTGCCCTAAGACCTATCCAAACTGAATCAGAGGTCAAGAAACCAGATTAAACTCTGCAGCAATTACAGTATTTATAGGATTTTCTTCTGAGATGAAGTTGTTTCGACTGCCCTTTCTGTTTCAAAGTGGACCCACAATGGGGTTGAATAAAACTGTGGAGGAGTAGAGACCTGGAAGAACAAAGACCACATACTGTAAAAAAGCCATTCTAATTAAATCAGAATGAAAACAGAAGAATGCCTTTGCTTTCAGAGGAACAAGTAAGCGACCTAGAGAACCTTATGACTTGGCAGTCTACACATTTCTTTTTTAAAAGACAACTCACATCTTTTAAAGGAAATAAATCCTGGAAAAAATATAAGATGTGTCAAGTCAATCAGCTATTTATGCTGTTTCCTCCGATCCTGATGTTTCTTTCATGAATTATGCACTTTCAGCTGCCACTGCTCACATATGTGGGCCCTTGTGGCATGTTTCCCAGGACCAGCAAGTGATTACAGATCATAAAAAATGAACATACACATTGCTCCTTCACGAAAGGCTGAGATGCACAATTCCAAATGCTCCATGTTAGAAATGTCTCTTCTATTTGAAAAAGAGCAGCTGTTATTAAAAGCATCCATAGCTGTAATAG
The DNA here is from genome assembly GCF_029582105.1 of Oenanthe melanoleuca. Classification (NCBI taxonomy): domain Eukaryota; kingdom Metazoa; phylum Chordata; class Aves; order Passeriformes; family Muscicapidae; genus Oenanthe; species Oenanthe melanoleuca. The sequence continues at coordinate 11,187,886 of NC_079336.1, forward strand.
CTGCAGCCGTGAAAACTAATCACCATAAAGAATTAAGAAACAGATGCCCCTGAAGAATGGAATAGGTAAAGTAGCCACTATGAGTTTTCCCATAGCCAGAAGGTGGTGCTGCATTGTAATGTAGTCACAGGGGGTCAGGTTTGCATCTTTGGTAACTTATGCTGTTTGATTCACTCTTAAAAAGAGAAAGAGTAGAAGAGATTAAATCATCACAACTGTGCTCTGGGGTAGTGTTCAGCAGAGGTAAAACGAAGTGTAGAATTTAGTTCCTGATGTGTTAAACCTGATTCCTGATGCCTGTGGTTGTGCTGGTGTGAGACTGGGTCTTTCAGTAGAAGCTTTAAATTCTTTCTATTGATTTTCTTGCTGCTTTTATCAAACTCTCCTGCTTTCTTAACTCTTCTGTTTCATCTCAGGACACTGAACAACACAGAAGAGAAAACTTTGGTCAACCCCCATGCGATGTGTTTCCTTGAAAAACATCTTTCTTCCTGTAATATATTGCATAATATTTGTTAAGAAACTTTGAGCTTTTTCCTTTTGTTGAATAGAAGGTGAGATATTCAGCTCCAGGTAGACACTGGCAAGGCTTTGCCAGCTGTGGTGGTGCAAACTCCTTTAGCAGAAGGAGGGCAGGAGAGCAGAGCTGCTGTCACATCGTGTGTCACACGGTGGAGAGGGGTGTGCTGCAGGGACCCCAGGGCTTTAGCTCAGGTGAGGCAGTGTGGGTGCCCTGTCTGCTCAGTTAGACTCCCTCAGCCATGCTGCACCCTGGTCTGCATGGATCTGTGTTCTTGGGATCATGAAGGAGCTCTTGAAACATGCCTGGGTTTCCCCACTTTCTGTGCCTTGCTCTGTGCTTTGGAATAGTCGTGGAGAGCAGATGCTGGTTGTCAGTAAATGGGTGGATGTGCTCTAGCAGCCCACCCTGTGTCCTGCTGCTCCTAGGGACAGCCATGGTACAGGATTGCTTCCCTCCTCCCTCCCTCCCTCCCCCAAATTCTGCAGGGTTGGGATGTAGGACCTCAGCACCAAGTGTTTCTGTCCCACAGATTCATTCCTAGTGATCTGCTTTAGGGGCTCATACAGCTCATGGGAGCTCTGCATAGACTGAGAGTCATATGGACAAATCCCATGTTCTCTGATAAGAAAAATATCCAAATTTGATGTGGTTTTGGTTTTTTGTTTGTCAGTTTGGTTTGTTTTTGTTTTTGGGGTTTTTTTTGGGTTTTTTGTTTTTAATGGGAAAAAAAGTTAGTAAGAATTAGGCAGCTGCCTCATGAGAATAAAGTTTTGACTGAGAGGAAAATGACCCTGACCATCAGAGCAAATCATCTCAGGGACATGGAAAATTATTGCCAAGTAATGCCATTGTTGTTTGCATTACTGAGGCACTTTGAAGCCATGGGCCAGCACTCACTTTTACTAACTGCTGAAAAATGTGATGTGTTTCACAGCAAGGGAATGAATCTGGAGGTTAAAATTTTCCATGGATTAAAGGAGAGACACTGTAAGTTCATGGAACTGAAATCCACTGAGAATTAATGAGTGCATAAAAAACACATCCAGTTCAGGAAATCGCTGGGCTGAAAGTAGCTGGAGGCTGGGAGAGCAGTGAGGGGGATGGGCAGATAGATTTGCCCTCTTCTTTTTATTTTCTAATCACTGCTTTGGCCACTTCTCTGGCTGCTCTGGGGCAGATAAGAGGTGGTGCTCTCCCCTGAGATCAACTTGGGGCTGACCATCTTCATCCTCCCAGTGCTTTCCAGGGAGTTGCCTGTGCAGCTCCCTCAGTTCAGCTGTAGCCACTGGGAATCAAAAGAGGATTTGGTCACCTGAACTTTCAGAAGAAAATTTTCCATCAGCTTGTTATTAATTGGGGCTAATTTATCCTTGGCATGACCTTTCTGAGTGATGGCTACTCTCACATCAGCATGGAGCCTGTGCTTATTCAGTGACTGAGATATGCTTCTGTCAGCCATGGAGAGATTATCCAAAATGGAAATCCCTTTTCCACAGGAGATGCCACCTTTGCACTGTGCATAATGTCTTTGACAGGTTGTACAACCTTTGTGGATTAACTACAGATTTTTCCCTAAATTTAAGGTGCCAGAAAGCTGCTTCCATTTTGGAAACATACCAGTTTTTTCAATGGGGCTTTCCAAGATGTGCAAAATGTACACAGATTTTGATACAGATAAAAAATAAAGATTATTTTCTTTCCACTTACAAGGTCATGTAGTCTGACCAGCCTATGTAGAATAACTTCATGAAAACTTTGAGTTACCTTAGAAATAAATACAGCTTCATTTTTGGTGATTTTTTTTTTCCAATTTAAATATAATTCTCTTTCTATGTATGTATACAACAGCTTTTAAAATCACTAGCATAATGACTGCTTTCAGTTTAAACAGTGATCCGTAGTAGACGGAATAGTCCTAACTAGTTCCAAAATCATGAAGTTTTATTGTCTTAAACAAAAAGAATTTTGAATAATGAGGGGGAAAACTGAACCTGACCTTATATACATAATGAAAAAATAGGCAAGTTATTTAAATAAAATATTACTTAAAGCATCTAGAGATCTAAGATCTTTACAGGCAGAGCTTGGGGTGAGTGCTTGTGTGAGAGTTTCTTATTGCTGGAAACAGAGGTGGTGACAGACCTTAAATTAGTGCAGTGCTACTGTACAATAATGTGTATTCTCAGTGCCATATGGTTGTGATATGCAGATGTTTCCTATGCTGATTATAAATTTGGGTTGTCTGGCAGACATTACAGAAGGGAAAGACATCATTGATCATTTTATCTATCCACTCTGGGTCAGTGAAAGATCATTACTGCCAGTCTCAATTTCTGGTTTTTAATTATTTGCATTACTGTGGTGTCCCAAATCCCCAGGCAGGTCAGTGTCCCCTTGTTCTGTGCATTACACTCATCAGGGTAAGTGTTGGCTGCTTGGAAATGCAGAGCAGCTAACATGCAGATGTACTCAGAGGCAAGGTGACATGATAATAAATGTGCAGGCTATGAATTCTTTGCTGCTTCACTCTCTGTTTTATTATAACCTGATTATCTTGGTTTGCTTACCAGGTCACCTTAGCTGGCTGAAGGCTCACAAGCACCCCAGCAGAGCTGGTGTGTGGAGAGGATTCTCCCTGTGAACAAATGCAGAAACACAGGCAAATTTGAGTCATTTGTCTGAGACATCAGCAAGACAGAGTCTCACAGGGAAAGAAGTGGAAAGGCAATGTCATGAGACAGGAGGGTGTGTAAAAAACATTTGCAGAGTTACTGGGGATTTGCTTATGCCATAAAATGGTGTAGAAACCCCACAAGCAGTGGGAACTCGTGCCATTAAGTGCAGACTGTGTGTGCAGCCCAGCACTGTGCCACACTGACCTGCCTCTGTGCTTTCTAGACAGGGCTTATTAGCTTGGGCACAGCCCTGTCTGATGTGGGAACAGCACGTCAGATGTGAGCTGGCACGGCTCCAGACAGCTCAGTGCATCCCTGTGTCACACGCCCCAGCACACCAGCTCTGGGATTAGCTCCGAGAGACCTCACTGGGTCTGCCTTAATTGGTCCATAAATGATAAGAAGTCCATATTGCTTCTCTTATCCAGCTAATCTCCAGTTTAATAAAGGAAGTTCTTTCTGATGATTAGACAGGTCTTTTCCTTCTAAAAAATATTCCAAACTAGTATAAATTAATTGCCCTCCAAACCCAGAAGAGAGTTCTTTGAAAAAGAGACATCCTGGCAGGGCAAACAACCGTGTGTTTTGTTGCCATTTGAGGGGACTTGCACTGAAATCCCAGCCTTTGCTGCCTTTCTCCTGCTAAGGAAGAAGTACCTCATATCACAAACCAGCAGCCCCTTCAGGCAATTGCCATTTAAAGAGTGGCATTGATGGACTCTGTAAGGAGTCCTATTCAGAGCTCTCTGGCTTGGCAGCATGATGTCAGTGATGTGGGCGGCAAACCCCCGAATTTGCTTTGATGGTATTTGTGCTCTTTTTTTTTCCATTTTTCACGAATGAGTGATTCATTTCTTTAAAACAATGTGTTTGGAAAGCCTGCCCCGCTAAGGAATTGTCTACGCAGTGGGGGAGGCTTGGAACATTGTATGTCTTCATGGAAGTACCAACAGGGGTTGTGCCAGATCCTTAGTGCAAGAGGTAACAGGGATGCTTGTATCAAAGCCAAAGCTCCAGGAATCAAAGGCGCTGACTCTCCAGCACAAGTGCCAGCATTTGGGCAGATAACCCAGCCCGTGCCAATTTAGAGCGAGAGAAATGCCCCAGACTAATCCTGGGGATTCAAAGAAATGCAACATAATCAATTTTCAGTATCCCACTGCCTTGAGACTCTTCATTTGTGGATATTAAGCAAAGAAATAAGGGTAATGATGCGGGCTCATTTCCCAAACAAGAAAAAGCAGAAAAATTTCAGCTACAAACTGATGTTGCCTCATGTGGTTTGTTGTAAAACACAGGGGGATGGGGAAAGCAGCACTGGAAGAAGAAACTGTGGATGTCAAATCACATGCTTTGCAAGTGGATCAACTACAACATAAATGCTCATGTGGCAGGCAACCAGAAGCAGATTTTGGCCAGTATGAGGGTTGTTGGACAATTCTGTGCCATCTCCTAACAAGCAACTGACACTCGACATTCAGGGTGATTCAGATTGCTTAGGTTAGAATAAGACAAAATGTTATATGCAATGGAGAAAACAAGACACCCATGGAAAATCATCAGTTATCCTAAATGCACAATGGAGCTGGAGGCAGCATTAGATTAAACTCTAAAATCAAGGTCATGTCTGAGCTGTCACTCTCAATGAAATTCCTGGATTGGGCTGAAAATTATGTGCCTGAGTTCTCTTAGTTGCACATAAAAAAATTCGTTTTCTAACAATCATTTTGGTAGGAATTCCCCAGCTGGCCCCCTTAAGTTGCTAACAAAAGCATTTTGTATTCTCTAATATGGGGAACTTTGGACTTTTCAATGCAAATTTTATAGATATTACTTTGAGTAACAGTAGAAATATACTGTCAAGAGGAGATATTCTTTGAATTATTTGCTTCCACGTGTCTTTTCACAATAATCTTTTAAATGAAAAATGAAAAAAACTAACATTTTGTAGAACAGAAATTCTGAAAAAGTTTACTGTAATTGTTTTTTAAATGATATTGCATTGATATATTAAATATATTTTCTTGAACATTTATTGATTATTTTTATTTTTACAAAAACAGTTTATTTTATATTCATGCTACTCTATTAACATTATTAAAATTAAAATCAATGTAAATTTTTATTTTATAATAATAGTAAATTTAAAAATCCCACTATTGACAGATTCCTGACAAGTGTTTTTGTTTTTGTAGAACTGTATTTTCTGGTGGAAGTAAACATAGCTCAAAAATTTTCAGTCAACTTTAGAATTATACATAAAAACAAGTGAGGCTGTGATTCTCAACCACTTGTGGAAATGAAAATAATATGGATCCAGTTGAAGGCTACTGAATTTGGGTAGCATGTCCCAGAGGATCCCTTGAAAACCCTGAAAGAGTGTCTCAAGCACAGTATGTGCTTTCTGCCTGTGACTTGTTAAAAATAAAAAGTGTTGGAGGCACATGTCTAGGAAAACTTGAAGCACTGTAGTGCTGTAGAAGTCTTTAACTTTTAAGGGGCTGTAGAACAATACTTTCTTTCGTTAATTCTAATAAATAGATTCTTCCAATTAATAGCACAAATTTCTTTATATGTTATATGTTATTTATTGGTGCTTTGTAATTTCTGCTACACACTTGTATCTCAAAATAAAAAAAAAAAACAACCATTCAAAGCGAGTCTTAGAATTTTATTGGAGCTCTATGAAATGCTTTGAAAATTTATCTGAAGTTCAGAAACTGATGTTAAGTCATCAAACGAGATTCCCTGCCTTTATATAACTGATTGCAATTCATTCTAAACTTCAGTTGTGTCTCCCTGCATACTAACTTCACAAACACAAAACTTCCCACTGCACTTTTATTCACAGGCTTGTCAATCAGGTGCTCACCGTTCCCTTAAAGTTTAAGCCTTATTAACCTACACACTGGATTTGACTGGTGATAGGCCACAACAAACAAAGAGCACCAACTCTCAGGTTCCAAATCCTGTCATCCTAGTTCAGAGGGTCCCTGCAAACCCCCTGTAAGAGATGAAAGGATCAGTCAAATGTCTGATTATTCAAACACACAGGCAATGAGGGCACATTGTGGAAAAAAAAAAAGTTAGTGGAGTCCCCTGCTGATTGAGATATCTTCTGAAAAAATAACTTGGTGCTGATCTTTGTATGCAGATAACATTGGTTTCTAGCCCAGGTCTTCATGGGTTATGTCAAATGCACACTGGGAACACCATGTGGAAGGTCTGGACTGAACATATATTTGGCAAATATTGTTAAATTGAATTCACCTCATGCCAGTGTTGCCCAGATACAATAGGAAGCCAGCATGTCAGCTACTTCAGAGGAACTGAGAAATCACTGCAATTCTGGCAAGAACAATTTTATTTCACTCATTTTCACATGCAATTTCATAGTTTAAGGCTTCAGTATAGGCACATACATATGCTTTGATTTGATATAGTACAGAGATTATTTTATTGAGACAATTATGCTCATTAATGGCTTAGGCATGTTGGTCAAATGTAATCCTGCTGACTAAGCATCACTCTTTATCACTATTTATCAGGAGTTTCATTCCTGTTAGTTAATATTAGAGAATTGCTCACAGAGCCCACTCTGCATAAAAGGAAATGGTCTTTTCATGTTCTGTAACTACAAATCCAAATAATAACTATGAACTGTAGAATGCAAAATAGAAGAGCTGAGGGAAAGAGAACAATCATGTTAATGAAGAAATCTGAAAGGTTGGAGCTTTTTTATGATTGTTAAAAAAAATAAAATTTGGCCTTTAATATGAGAGAAATCAACAGAAGAAAAAGCAAGAAATGATCATCTGCTATGAAGGCAGACTACAAAACAGAAGCTGACCTTAGGTTTTCCCAAAAGTATTTGCTTATATTCCTGCTTTCCTGCTCTTATTTATTTCAGTTTTCTCCTAAGTAAAGAATAATAATAACTGCAGGATTCCAACAACTGTTGGACCTGCATGAAACAGCATTCAGCCTCTGACTGTAATGGCTTATGAGCTTCCCACTGAGCTAACTACCAGTTAGTAAAATGTAAATGACACAATAAACAGGGCTCATGAGAGGATCAGATCATATGTGCATTTTTCTGTGATACCTTTTGAGAAGGGGGAAACAAGTGCAGGTTATAGCTGAGCAGTGGAGGGAGCATATGGTTACAGGTCCTTTATTCTGCCTACCAAAACAAAATTGGTTTTTTTTTCCTGGGGAAAAAAAGGCATAACAAACTGCTGGGTGAAATACTTTTTTCACTGAAAAGCTAGTTTTCCATCCCAGAGTAACAGATTCAAAATCCAGATGGCTTTACCTACATGACTCAGGATAATGGAAGAAATTAGGGTAAATAAACAGTGACAAACATGCCATGAGGATATAAATTTCTTGTAAAACATGGAGTATCCCACTTATACAATGGTTTTCTTCCTGTGTCATTATTTTAAAATGTTTTATTTCATATTTTTTGTATGATGCTGTATCAACTCTCAAAGATATTAAAATCTGTCACTTGTTTTCTGTAGTCATTCAATACATTTGACCATTTTTTAGAAAATGATAATGCTAAGATTTTCATCTGTTTTTTGTGTCAGCTACATCTTAATGCTTCTATCCTTTAAGAAGATTCCTGCCCATTCAATAAGCATGTTAAATAAGGGGCAAATGTATGAATAAACTGCTTCTTATATGATTCAGAAGCTCACAGCAAAAAAGCAACCAAGCATATACAAGTAATAGGCTGTTCCTCAGGGAATACAATACTTGTACCATAGCTCTGGCTTTATGTTGCAGAGTTGGGCTGAGCCTGAGAGATGAATGTAAAAGATAAAGAAGCATTGTAAGGTCAGTGACTGAGCTCCTCTTTTTGCTAATCGGCTTCCCTTGTTATCCATCCAATTTACTGGAAGGTTAACCTTTTCACTACTGCTAGAAATTAGCTAATTTTTATTTTATGGAATGGCCAGGGTAGCAAATTGAACTTCTTGTTGTTCATACAGCTCTGTAACAGTAAATGAGATTAAAAGCAAGCAAACAAGCAAATAAACAAACAAACAAATAAAAATTCAGCAACTTAGCAGCACTTTTCCCTCCAAAGAGCATTCAAATGCAAATGGGTTTACATGAAAAGAGGTACCAGGCCTTCATAGATAAAATATTTCATGGAGATTGAGCTTCCAAGGCCATGGAAGGAATGCCAATGTCACATATTAATTAAGAACATATTTAAGATGGACTGACTCGGAATTTTCCAAAGGAAAATATTCTTGTTGAGAAATAATTTTCTTTTAAACTAGAACTTTATATGGATTTCCTGTTCCAAATGTCTTTTAAATGTTAAATGTATAGAATATTGTATTTCACTATTTTTAAAACGTAAAATTTACTATCCAGGTTGAAATTATTGCAAAAGTCAGGTAAGAAAAACAGAATATCTATATCTAAGTGAATGAAAACTCATTATGTATCCACAAACTTTTAAGAAGTTTTTATTTTCTTCTTGGATTAAGTAAATTTTTTGACAAAAAATGCAAACCATAGGTTTTTAAAAGTTATATTCTATATCCCAAGATCAGAATGAAAGAAAAAAAAAATTGAATCAGGATGGGTAACCCAAAGATGAGGGCTTTACCAGTTGAAAAACCAAAGTTGAGTGCTTAGTTCCGTCACAAGATATTTTTGTGGCTTTTGCTCAGACAGCTCATTCCATGTTCACCTGTCCTAAGTTTGTGAAAGCAGTTAAATGTCTAGGTCTCAGACAGCACCATTTGTCCCCTAAAAAACACATACAAGGAATTAGTACCTCTGTTCTACAGCATGAACAAAGGGCTGCCCCAAAAATTGCATTAAGATCACGTGGCAGGTAGATACAGGCTCCCTAGGAAGTGCTGATTTCAGGAGAAGAGCTGGTCCAAAGTTCCAAGGATTTTGAGGAGGCTGCCAATGAATAAACTCCCCAGGAGGACCACATTCATTAGATGTACCCCAGCTGTGGCTAATTTACACAAGCAGCACAAACTGCAACCATTCTGCACTGCAATTCCTGCATTAAGAAAAAGAAGGTGATGTGTAAAACACATATTTTACCCAAACATCCCAGTTGTTAGTGGGACCCTCCTGATCTCTTCTACCACAAAGGATCAGTCTAGGGGTTAATATCTTAAGTAAATATTAGCTCTGTGGTCACTACTGTGATAGAAGAGAGGGAGGGAAGTGTGGGCAGAGAGAATTTAGAAGATTGGGAAAAATGTCTGTATTTTGCCTTTCTTAAAATTTGTGTGTCAGTGCAGAATATTAGGGAGGAGAACATATGAAAACGCTTAAAATATGGTGAAGCAGAGTTGCAAGAGAAAAGAAGAGAATTCAGATCACCAGTGGTTATGAGGCTTATTAAGCCAATTCAGCTCTGAAGATGAAGGAATTGATGCAAGGACACCAAACACCAAAGAAAAAGTGGCTATTCCATACTGAAAATTAAACTTTCAATGTTCTAAAAATGTGATCTTAACACTTATTCTTAATTCCTAATTCTTAAATTCAAAAGATATATTTTCTAGGAAAATATCCATGGGCATTTTGTGTGCCATACTCTATCCCAATGGTAAAAGAAGAAAGTTGAGAACTTTTATGAAAATTAAAACAAGCCATTGGACTTCAGTCATTTAATTGACTTGGCTTGCAACCTCAGTCTATACACTTTAACCTTCTCTTTATCCTTCAGTTCTTACTATAATACAAAATAACTTTTGGATGAATCTCTAAAAAATCTTTATTCTTTAAGCCAGGCTTAGTTTTAATTATTCTTCTTAGAATATTTCAAAATAGTGATGAAAAGAAATGAGCTGTTGTGTCTTTTAATCTCAAGAGTAATAAAAACATTTGAATAGGTCTATTATTTATACAGACTATATAGGTCTATTATTTATATACACTATTAAGAGTATAAAATACAAAAGTTACTTATTGGTAAGTTTGGTATCAAGTCAAGGTGAAGATCCTTAGGCAGATGAAATGGGAAAAATCTTTGGGATGGTTTTCAAACAAGATGAAAGGGAAGGATAGTGAAAAATTGTATAAAAGTGTTCAGAAGTGTCAATTTAGGATCTTCACATTTAATAAATGTTCCCTCCCACTCCAAGACTTTATAAACTTAATCTGACCCTTTGTACCTTCTGAGAGCACAAATTATTAGTGAAGAAACAGTTTCTTGTTCTTTGCATAGTAAAAAACTTGCACCAGTTTTGGACTTTTAATTCCAAAGTGCAGCATTTAGGGGTTTCGTATTGCAGGTGCTTGACATCTCTTAAGCACTGCAACTCATCATCTCAGTTTGGATCCCCAACAGTTTAGCCTTACTATTTTGACTTAATGTTGGCATTTATTATAATCATGGATAATTACGTATAATTATAATTAAGTCCTAATCCTCCTCAATTACACTGACATAAATTAGGCATAAGGCATAATTTAATCAAAATTAATGGATTTGAGCCAGTGTGGAGCTGACACAAGGATAAATCCAGATCTTGTATCTTATTAAGAAGCAGAGCATTCCAAATGTGCCAGAATGAACCCATCTTATGGGTAACTTGTTCAGTTACATGAAATGTTTGTTATTCATTGACTGTCATTACCAACAGAAAGGGAAAAGTGTATTGGTTCAGAAAATAAAGCAAAAATTTCAAAGGAAACACTGAAATCTGAAAGAATTTCAACTCTTGTACATAAGAAAAAACATTTGTAAGATCATAAGGATGTTTATAGAGATCACTTTTGTGAAAAAAAAATCAAAGGAAAATTCATTCCCTTGGGCATTTTAAATGTATGTGGTAGAAATACTCACATCCAGATGCTAACTTTTCTGTCTGACCAAGAGTGGCCTTAGAGAGGTGGTTGGGGAAATGATCCTTTACAAAACATGAGATACAAAGCTTATGTTGTTGAAAGGAGAAGCATGTAATCAGCTAAAGAATTCCTGAGAAAGACCAAGGGCAGCAGATACTGAAACCTTGAACTTCCTTACTTCAATGCATTTTTTGCATGCTTCCTGAAGAAAGGAGCAACCAAGGGAATTTATTAACTTTTAACTTAATTAGGTAGATGCCAAAAAAAAATTCATTCCTGGACCAGTCTACTTAGACATTGCAACCTTCAAAAAATTGTAGCTCCTCTCTAAGGACTGCAGTGGGGATTTTTTTGATGTTATGTGAACTTTTTGTCCTCTAAATATAATGAAATATAGTGAAATTTTAAATGAGAACTTTAGGTGCTCAATTTAATGAGAACATATTTCAGGCAACAGACAATGTGGAGTGTATATATGTGTGTAAGTTTAATTTAGATGGCCAATGGAAATCTAAAATAAACCTTTACAAAATAATACAACAGTCAGTTTTTGTGAAATCTAACAGATCTTTCTCAGACACACTCTACAATATATGCAAACACACTTTTTAATTTAACTTTGATTCCTATTCATTGCTCTCTATCAAAGAATATATAACCTAACTTTCCCAAGCAACACTGTCAAACCCATAATATAGAGTTATTATATTTGCTTTTATAATAAGAGAATATTATTCTCTCTTTGCTTGATGTATAAAACTTAGGTTTGTTTTGTTTTGTTTTTTAATTTAGTTGTCTCTTATTGTGAAATTGTTGATGAAATAAAAAGGGACACTATTTAAAATTTTTCTCTCCTTAGGCTCATAAAAAGACTACAAACAGAAGCAGCAGAAATCAGATTCCCTTTTTCCCCCTAAGCTAAAACCATTGTTTCACATGGTACCTTCTGTGTCAATCAAAAAAGGATGAGGAGAGGATGTTGTCCCTGGCAATGGAAACTCAATGCTGGCTCCTCAGCCTGACAGGACCCATAGGCTGTGTACAGAGCTAAGAAAGAAAACAGATTTTAAGATCCACTTCTACAGCAAAAACAAGTGATAGGTGCAGAACAATCACTCTATGCTAAACCACAATCAGATTAATTTTATTCACTGGGTTGATTTGGAATATCAACATTGCAAAGAAGGTTGAAACAAGTCCTGTTGACAGAAGGTACATGGTTTTCTAACCTAATTCACTGGCTACTGGTGATGAATTCATTCGACTACTTCCAAGTAAATTAAAATGTGTTGGAATTAAGAGTAGAAAAATTACAGAAAAGACATCAGACTTCCTCAAAGCCAGTGCCTAGAACTCCAAGACAGAATTTATATAGAATAATTTAATTTCAACAATGGCTTCTTAAAGCCATTCACAGGTATTTTCTGTTGCACATCATTTGAGGTATAAACACTATACAAAGAATAACAAGTAAATGAAAGCTATCACACTACTGGGGTAATACTAAAACCCACCTGTTGTACCTCCCATGCTCTCTGCACTGCTGTTAAAGTATGGGGATTTTTTTTGTGCACATGCTGCAGTTGTGTCACCAGTCTTGTATCCCTACTAGCAAATCCCACTATTGGCTATCAGTGTTGCAGCCCTTTTAATATTGTCATCAGCTGCATATTCAGTCTCTGAATCAATAACTTTAATCATCTTTATGGTTGTTCTTTTATTCATGTCTATTGATTATAGTACCACAATATAAGACATCAAGGGAAGGAAATGACAAAGAACCATTGGAAATGACAAAACCAAACAAACACAACTAAGAAACCTTTGTAATTAAATAATTTTCCAAAATGCTGAATGAAGAATTTTGATGCACCAGGCTTTGCAGGCAATTCAATCATTTATCTAGAGGCCTTGGTAAACTTTTATACACCATGCATTTCAGTAAATTCAAGATTAATATGATTTTGGTGAAAATTTATATGCATGAGGATTTTTCTTGACTATGCAAAATAGATAGAAGATAGTAAATGAAAGACAAAATTTAAAAAAAGCTTCTGCTCCACTTTTTTTCAGTCACCAAACAGTTAAGATGCTGAAATATTTATTTATTTTTAAGCTTCTGCTCCACTTTTTTTCAGTCACCAAACAGTTATGATGCTGAAACATTTATTTATTTTTAAACAAAACTACTTAGTATATCTGAAATAATTCAGTTAACTACTCCTCTGACTAAAGCTACATGGTTGTACAGAATTTAGACTAATTCCTGAGTTTTTCTATTAGAGATTATTCTGACTCTGAACCTATTTTTGCAAAGGTAGAAGATGCCCAATTGTTAATTTACTATTTGTTTAATTCCTTTTTTAAAGTTAGATCTTTTGTTTTAGTCTTGAGAAAATAATTTACTACATCTCCTTTCTGTCCACATAGGAACAAATCTTGAGAGCATGACAGAAATTTTATTCTTCTGCTTCTATCATCATTATAACAGTATCCTTGGGAAGGGGGAGAGAAACTAGAATAACAGCAATGACCAAACAAACAAAAAACCCCAGAAAATATGTTGCATTGCAAGAATTAATCTCAGAGGCTTGGTAAAATTTGGATTAGCTTTGGGCTAGGAGAACCTCTACAGTAATCCTTGGTAAAGGCTGTGTCTGAGCAAATCAGAGTCTGTTAGCAGCTTCACATGAGTGTCAGAAAACACTGAATTCCAACCCTGAGATTCAAACCCCCAGATTTAAAACCCCAGAAAGCTCTCCTAGAGATGCATATGAGTTTCTACAGAAGATAGCATTTTCAAGAGGTACACACACATATATAGACTTTGCAGTTTATATCTGTTCTGAATAGTGAAAGAATAAAATCTATTTTGATATACTGGAAGTCAAAACAGTTTCCTGAATGTGATTCATCCATCTCTGTTACATTACACATAACTGGCTAAAAGCATGCTTTCTTTTTTTTTATTTTTCCAGATTGAATTGTGGGCATCAGGGGGCTAAAAGAACAGTTTTCTCTCCATATTTTTTTTCCCCAAACTTTTTTTACCATTCTTCATTGGAAACATAATGCTGTCAGCTGTCCTTGCCATCTTCCAATTTCAAGTTCTCTCTCTCCATCTGTGTTCATACTTTTTTTAACTCTTAATCAGGTCCTGCCGTGTCTTTGTAGAGGAATTCATCATCATATGGCACCAATTCAGACCTGTAACATGAATAAAGGTTGGTATTTATCATAACTGCTGTAAAGGAAGTGCCTTTAAAAGGAAAGGGAGCATGTAATTCCTTGCCATTCACTTTCTCCTCAACCTTTCACCTTTTAATCAGTAGCCATAACCCAAGAAGATCTCACAATGGAAAGTTAATTATGAGGTCATGAAGATGAAAGCATCTGACTTGCATTTTATAAAGGTACTTTGCTTTTAAATTATCCCTGATTTACCTGCATGAAAGGAAAGGAAGTTCCCAAAGGTTATTCAGAATGGACCAGACTTTCAGATGCCAGCATTTCCAAGTGAAAATGGAAATGTGATCCTGTCAAATGTCCTTTGAATATTTCTTAGGAAGAGGCTTCCATTTACCAATATGACCTGATTCATAAATTGAAGATATGTTCATGGATATGAGTGTAAGGAGCACTCAAAGGCCATACTCCATGGAGACTGTACTGCTCATAACTAGAAATGTATCCAGAGTCAAAAATTCCAGAAGTTAGGTATCTGTATCCATCAGCTTTGGGAATCTGGTGTGTATAATTTAGAACTTCAGGGAAGGTGTGTTTGAAGGGCATTGGCCTATCTATGCTGAAAACCATAAACTTACTCTGTCTTAATATTTGCATATGTTGAAGGCAGCAACAGGAAGGCAAGATGGAAAGTTTGCTGGCCATAAATAGTAATAACATGGATTCAAAACTGTCTTTTTTACATAAGAATTAAGATATTCTCTTCACAAAGTGGTTAAGGCAAGCACCCCAAAGACAACCAAATAGTTAAACAATATGGTAATTTTAGAGCTATCCAAACTGAATTACTGGACTATAGAACACATGGTTTATCCATCTGATCTGAGCCCTGTCAACTTTAAATGCATTCTCTTCAAAAATGAGCCCTTTGCCCACCAAGAGAAGTGTCAGAGAAGGATGGCCAAAGCATGAGGAGAAGTGGAGACAGGGAACACAAAGAGGCTGCCTGGGGGCCATCACACTTTCCTGAGGAAAGCAGCATGAGTGGAAAACCATCCTTTCTGCATCCAGCACTCGAGCACTGGAGAGGATCTTGAGGATGCAACATTTTCTATGGGCAATAATATCTTTCCATTTAGTTTTCATATGAATTACTGATTAAGAAACAGACCATATTTCCTTCTCTGATCATAAAGAGTACAGTGATACCAGCTTTCTATGATGTTATTATTGGCTGCACTGTTCCTCTCCTAACACTGCTTTAAATTATATCTACTTGGTTATTAATACCCCTTAAGTTGTTTTTGTTTCCTCTAAGGGATGGACAAAACATTTTCTTTGGACTTTTCATGACAGTTAATGGTAGAGGATGAATGGAAAAAGAGAGGTTGTGATTTGAGTTGGCAAAGTATAAATTATATATTACTTTTCCTGAAATAGGACTTAATTCTGAGAACTGAAGTCAGCAGTTATAAGGAATTGCTGCTCTTGTAGGAGCAAGCCCTGAATGTCTACACTTGATAAAGTACCTTTTAGCAAGTTTTTTAACATGAACAAGAAAATGTTTTGTGCAAAAGAAAATTTTCCTTATAATGCTATAAACCATGAAGTCAGCTGCACCATATAAAATAAAAGAAGCACGAAGCTTAAACAAGAGTTTCATGTCTTTGGCATTTCCTTGAAATGCCTTGAAATTGTCATTTGATAGCACTGCCCCTTTCTGTAAAATGCAGATGCTGAATGAGTGTATGTGTTCAGAGAACTATATATATCTATAATGCTGCATGAGGATCACAGAAAATATGAATTAATAAGAAGAGGAAACAATAGCACAAAGCTGATCCAAATGCAGTTGATGGAATTTGTTTTATAATATTACTGTTCCATGAAGACATGGAACAATGAAACTCTCTTTCATTACAATATTATCAGTTCAGCTGTGACAGGAAGCCCTCTGGATACTATTCTCACAGGCTTCTTGTTCACATTTTCAGATAAAGGGAGTTTCTGATAGGTTTTGAAGTAAGGCATGATTCAAACCGGAATTTGCATGAATGAGCAATAGTGAGTTTAAAATCTATGCATCTGGTAATCCATGTTCCTATCCCTCCAAACAGAAACAAGTCTCTTAAGTTCACCATGGATCTTGGATGTTTAGTAATTTAATAGGCTTAAGCTTTATTCCTTCAAGGTAATTGTGCAGATACCTTTAATAAAATACACTCAACACTGCCAGCAAACATTCTAGATAAATGAACACAAGAAATGTTAGATGCAACTTTATTAAACTGTTAATCCTTGCTGGAAGGCTTCCTGGAGTGTTTGAGGGTAGTGTTAGTAGTGATGATAAACTAATTTGCCACGGCTCTTAGGTTCATGTTATCTTTTCTTATCAGCCTAAGGCTAGGTCAGAAAAAAAAATTGGAAACATTTGCCAGAGACAGCAAAGTGGCTAATTCAAATACCATTGCAGAGTGTCAATCTATCCTTGTCTCCATGATGGTTAGTTTAATGGTCCATTTAATTCTTCAAAGCAATTGAATTTCCACCCATACACTGATAAGGTGATTCACCGCTGTAGTGTTGCCAGAATTTATCTTTTTTATATGCAAGACAAGGTTTATATGCAAGAGTCTAACTTCTCCAGTGCAGATATTTGCTCTTGTGTTTTCAAAGTCAAATAACCTCCAAAATTGTGGGTATTGTTGCTTTGACTTATTTTGTTTGGTTGGGTTTTTCAGTCATCTTAAGAAAGTAAGGCTCAAACCAATAAATAAATTGTGGAGTAAGGCACAAAGAACAACATAATGAATCACCAGCTGTTCCTAAATATTACAGTGTGTGTTCAACCCAGTGATAGTGAGGCAGTAACTTCCATTACCTTCAACCTGTGGGATTTACTGTACTCAGGACCTCAGATCTTTTACTTTTTGCACTGGATAAAGGCTATTGAGCCTTCTGTCTTCTACAGATCCTTTCTATGCTACTTCACAAATTCTGATCATTCACCTCATCATTCCACATCCTCATGAATTCAGTCCATGGTTGGCTGAAGTTCCCTTGATTCTTCTACTCTTTTTCATCCAGGCTGGTTACAAATACAGAAAAAGAGAGAAACAAGACTTCTAGATTACATCCTTGAGTCTCTTGCCAATTTATAGTTCCTTCCACAGTCCTTCCATTCCTGTTGGATTTGCAGCTATTATGTGTCATGAAAACCTGCTTCTAATATGCTGTGATGTTTATATCATAAATACCTTCACTGATATATATTCAGGAGCAGGACTAGATGAATACAGTTTTCAAAATCTGATAACAATTTCCAAAAGGTTTAGCATACTATATTGAGTGGAATTGGTGCAATTGCAATAATTGCAGTTAGATGTGCTAGAATGCAGTTTTCCTATGTGGAAAAAGACACTTTTCCAGGTAAGACTTTTACCTCTTATGTTTTTAGTAAATATTTTTGTGTAAATTACCTTCAGCTGAAATATGGTTAATATATTCAGTCACTTTAACAATAAGCAGAAAATTATAAGATTGTGTACAATATATTTGAAAATAATGAAATATCTAATATATGCTGTTATTTATTTTAAAATTTTTATAATATCTGATCTAATTCACACCAGCAAAATATTAGCAGTCCATTAATATAAGAAACCTTTCCCAGATGAAGATATACTAATAGCCTCATTATCAAGAAAAACATTACATTGCATTCAAAATTTGACAGTGGTGAAATTAAAGAGTTACTTTCAAGTCAATATACCTGAAAACATTTTTTAAATGTTTTTAATTTATGTACTTAATAGTTGAATTGTTTTCAAAATTTGTTCAGAAAAGTATCTTTCACACCTAAGTGTTGGCTGAGCAGAACTTTATTTAACCTGTGACTTATTGATTTCAATAAAAGTAAGAGGTCAAACTCAGATTAAAAACTTTAAAATGTTCCAAAGTCCCATCATGACTGAAGTGTGCTATATATGCTTCTGAGATACTGATGAGGGTTGATAGGTTTGGTAAGTTGGCAGTTTAGGGAAAAAGGTTGGTAAAAATGTTCAGGTTTTCAAACCAAAGTTTGATTATAGTATCAATAGTCTGGTTTGCCATGGTCTTTTCCCCTTGTGGAGCATTGTTTCCTGAGACTCTGGTTAATATTGAAAAATAGTATAATTCCAATATAAAGTAAATATGTTTTGAGACTGTTGAGAAACTGTGACCAAAATAAAGAAAACAAGAATTTTGTCTTTAAATGGACTGGAATGTTGTCAGTCATACATTAGTTTCCCTCACTTACTGCCTTGTCCCAAACTTCTGCAACTGCTTTCTTTCTTCCCAGAAAAAACAAGATTTGAACAGTTTCATTAATGAAGCAAAGTCAAAAACATATCTTGAAATCCTGCACGAGCACTTCTAAAAACTTTGGAAGAGCATTCTTAAGATTAAAACTTCCTACACCTAGGAAGAGCATTGCCAGCAGGTAGAGGGAGATGATCCTGCCTGGTGACCTGGCCACTTCAGGAATGCTGTGTCCAGCTCTAAATGCTTGTGTGAGTATATGTATATATAGCATTCTAGAATAAAGTAAATATTATTGATAGATAAGATATTTATAAAACAGAGAAAGTAATTTTGAACTAATGAAATCTAGATTTGGATCTCCTTTGTTTGTCTTCATCAAAATTTTTGTGTTAGAATTGATAAATGACTAATATTAAATAGCGAAAAATATCAGCCTTAGGAACTATGAATTATTCTTTATGTGCTTTAATTGAAGGACATTTTCTTGCCTAGATGTCAGATTGGCAATTTTATTTTCTAAAGATAATGCTCTGACTTAGAATAGTCTTATCTTAATTATAGCATTAAGTAGGAAAGCTAGTCTTGGAGTTACCCCATTATTTTCTTATTTTACGAGTGCAGTCAGAGAAATAGGTGACTAAATTTTGTGGAACTCCTCATGCCTTGTAGAAGGTACACTGAAAATAATAAGGGAAGAAACACTGAATTTCTGGGGGTTTTTGGTTGTTGCTTTTTGTTTGTTGGTTTGGTTTGATTTGGTTTGGTTTGGTTTGGTTTGGTTTGGTTTGATTTGGTTTTGTTGTTGATGTTTTTCTTTTGTTTGTTTGGTTTTTTGGGGCTTTTTACATAGGTGTTACTTAATCAAAAGGGAAGTACCATTAGTTTCCTTAGTTCTCACACTGGAGCTTTCAGCCAGAAGCTGTGTGGTGCTTTAATAAGTAATCTGCAAAAGCACAGGAACCTTACATTACTTAGGACATAAACTTGTTTTCATGATTCTTGGGGCTCAAATGTACAAATTGCTGGACTGCAATAGGTGTAAGTCCAGTCCTTCATGCCTTTCAGAAGAATAATCATCCTGTTGCAAAACTTTTCTGCCTGCACAGAAAATGTGGTGTAAGGACCACAGTGCATGGAGGCCTGTCTTTTGGAGGGTTTTGCCAGCTCCCTGAAAGACCTTTGGCAGGAATCTCCTGATGAAGTCCTCAGAACTGTGCTACACAGGAGGTCAGAGGAGATGGTCTTAACAGTCCTGATGGTTTCAGTCTGGAAGCATTTTAGACCTTGGTCTTAGAGAATATCGGCTTTGGGACAGAAAATCAAAAACCTCACTGTCCTTGCTGCCCACTCTCCTTAGCACTTAAGCTTATCTCACTTTCAGAGAAGGTTTGATGCTTTGGGGGAAAAAAATGTTCATCCTTGGTTTATTTGTGATGTAAATACACTTTGCAAATAGAGAAATTAAGACCTTATTTTGGGGGGTTCTCTACCCCATGTTAATGAGTGAAATGAATGCAAAGCTTCTCAGAACTCAATAGGGAATAGCTCCTGCATTAAACAAATACTGTGGATAACAGGGAATGAACGCTCTTAATGTGCTACAACA
Organism: Oenanthe melanoleuca; assembly: GCF_029582105.1. NCBI lineage: Eukaryota > Metazoa > Chordata > Aves > Passeriformes > Muscicapidae > Oenanthe > Oenanthe melanoleuca. The sequence continues at coordinate 11,208,026 of NC_079336.1, forward strand.
ACAGGAGAGCTCGAGACTTACCCACATTGCATTGTAGAGTCTCCATCAGGATTAGAGAACTTTGTTCCTTTAATTAATACAAGGCAAAACTTTTACTCCATGGCTTCTCATCCTCTTCTGTCCTTTTTCATTTCTTTTTAACATTAGTTCTTTAACAAATCCTTCTTTTCAGAGACCAAAAGCTGATATGTTCTGGGGAAATGCCAGCAAGATGTTAGAGATTGGCACAACTAGCTACTGTCATTCTATCAAGACAATAGGATTTGAGCGAAAGGGGTAGAGTTCTCCATGCAGAATTTAGCTGCTTAATCCTCTCTTGTGGGCTGGCACAAAATCAACAAAAGAAAGAAACCAAATTACCCAGCTCTGCTTTGGCAGATTTAGCCACTGTCAGCAGGCCAGAAGTTAATTCCCTCATATTCTTGTTTGCCACCAACTACGGCAGGCCTTGCTGAGCCAGCTTTCCTGTGTAAATCTGTCAGCTGAAATGATGCACAGCATGAAGAAGGAGAGAAAGGACATGCAAAGAGTGTGGTCCTTTTGCCAAATCAAGTCCCCAGGAGTCAGGGGCTGGCACTGGAACTGCCTCCTTGCCTTCATCCTGAGTGACATTTTTGACACAAGATGAGAAAGATTTATAGTTTCCTAAACCACCATCATACACACACACACACACACACACACACACACACACACACACACACACACACACTCACACAGGCACACACTTCCTTGCCAATAAGTAGGAATTGCTGTTGCATTACATTCTGTGCATGGGAGGCTGCTTCTCTTCTGGCACTCAGAACAAGCTTCCAGCTGCTTAGCATCTCTCTGAGACTCAACAGTGTGTAGGGTATGATGTGCTAATAATGAGGACTACACAGTCATCAGGGCCAGTAAAACTGCAGGGAGGGTAGGAAATGCACCATCAGTTTGCTCTGTCACAAACCCTGAGTAGTCACAGCTACAATCCAAACCCAGCTCTTGGGAGGATAACCTGACATGGGGGAGTCAGGCTGCTTTGTGTCATTCATCCTTCTCCTGCTCCCTGAGAAACCAAGCAGGAACATTACAGTGAGATGAGGTAAGATAGGTGCAAAATATCTACAGCAACATGCAAAACAACTCAAATCACTTCTTTTGTCTTCTCATTATGAACCCCAAAATGGAGATCACTTCATGGAAGTTTTTACTTACAGATGTTTCTTTTAAAACAAAGAAAATCTTGGAAGGTGGAAAATGAGAAAGAGAAATACAGTCTTCTTAAGAGTGAAGGAATACAGATATTTTTTTAAAGGTAATGGTTTTCATATGGAAGTCACAAATGTCCAGGGATTTCACAAGTTGTCAGTGCAAATATGGACATATCCTTTAAGTACTTAATGAAACATGTTTGATAGAATGAGCAATCCTGCAAAAATGTGTGTGAAATTCTCAGTTAAATCATGTGTTAACAGTTCTGGTTGACTTTATTCTTATACTAGAAACATTTTTTACTAATATTAGACCAGTTTATGCTGTGTATGATGTACTAAGATAACAGTGTATATTGGTAATGCAAGCAGTGTAATTCTGTGAATTGTTCTTAAATTCTGATAATTTCTGTTTCAGATTACTTAAGTGTAAAATGATTGTGCAGCACAATTAGAAAAATCTTTTTTTGCCTGTGTTGAGACAATCTTCAGATGCTCATCACAAACACATTTATTGATTGTAATAACTGCATGAAATGAAAGGAGAGATGAAGTATTCTTCTCCTAATATCTGGATTCATTTCTTGACAAGAGCCAGATACTTCTAACTATTACAGCATCACCTTGTGCAAGTGCCAGACTTGAAAATTATGGCTACTGAACCTAAACATTAATGGGCAATTTCCTACTATTCATGTATCCTAAATCTTGACACAATCAATGGACAAAACTTGCTGCAATTTCTAAATTAAATGGACAGAAAACTAGTACAAAAACAGCAACTCACTTATTTTATTTACAGCTCTAACCCAAGACAGGTGTTCATGCTTTTAAGAAAAAACTATAGAAATGTTGAGAATTGCCATCATTCTCAATCAGGTTAACCTGGGTAAAACTGGTTGGCATGATGCTACCTAGGAGAGGCAAGTGCAAGATGACTTACAGGGAAATAATCAACTGCATAAATAGAGATTAAGGAATATTTGATGGATGGGATTCCAGTTCTGGAGAAAATAATGCAATTTATTACTTGTTGTGCCATATTTTTTTCCCAGCATATTTTATCCAACACCAAAACTGGATCTTGGAGGCAGTTTAAATGGGAAAGACATGAGATCAAACTTTGGCCTCAGCTCTAAATGTAAGTATTTCATTGAAACACCTGACCCAGAAGTGAAATCACTGTGCACTTGCTCTGTAGTTAATGGAGAGAAATTGACACTTCCAGAATAGAAAATATCTTGATAAAACTTTAGATGTCTTCCCTAATTGTCTCAATAAAGTGCTTAAATTAACATGGAATAGGTTCAGGACTAAGTATCTATGGAAACCAAATTTTAGAAATCCTATAGCCTTGTTAGTTATCTTAGTGTCTCAGGTGAATATTTGAAATGTGCTTCTGAGCTCTCATGAAAGCATTCCAGCTAAACTCCTGAGGTCCCAAAGAGGACACAACAGGCATTTTCAAGACATTGGATGTGCTTGCCTCATGTCTGTGACTGCAAAGAGGTGATGCAAGATGATAAACCAGCTCATAAAGTAAAATTTATAAGGCTGCAATGATACATTAGGGACATGGTTTAGTGGTGGTTTTGGCAGTTCTGGGTTAACACTTGGACTCAATGATCTTAGAGGTCTTTTCCAAGTTCTGTGGCTCATTCTGTGATTTGAATGCTGCAGTGCTGTACTTGCTGAGGTGTCATGCAGAGGTGGCATGGCCTTACCCACTGCATGGATGGCACTTTTCTGAACTTGAAAACCATGCATGATGCTGAGGTGCTCTGCAGGCATGTTCTCTGTGTTTTCCTACATGATACAGACATATTTAACAGCTCAAGAGCTAGCTCAAAAATCAGTCAGCACAAATCCATTCAACAGAGGAGATCATGACAGTCCCAAGAGCCTTATTTCTCTGGACATCCCTGTTGGGCACATGGACATCTCATCCAGCTGGGACTCCCTTAACAAAGCCTTGGGAGGGGAGGGAAGGGAGGGATGTTCTTTGTGAAAACATACTGGATGTTTTGTTGTGAGCTTGATGTAGATTAAGAGATGCTTCAGAAAAACAAAGCAGAGATGATTCTGTCTGCAGAGAAGCCTTCAATGTTGCTATCTAGTCAACAGGAGTGCATGGATGGAGATGAGAGCAACTTTTGGCTCACATAGTTTGAAATCTATTTGAACTCTTAAAAAAAATAAGTTTTAAAAAGGATTTCCTTCCTGTCAGCAAAAAGCCACAGACATAAGAGGAACAGAGTCAACCACATGTGTGCTTCTTTTTATGCTTCCTAATCAGATGTAACGATTGCTCAGACTTTATAGATAGTTTTTATTCGAGGATGTGCATTCCTGAGTCTTAGGACCCTGCCAAGTGTAAAAGCAAACAGAACAAGCCACACATGAGGTGATATATGCCCTTAGGCTTTCCTGGCTGCAATAGGACTGAGGGAATCTAACAGAGTCCCTCTTCCATCCTGGCTGTTGTAAAGTTCTTAAGAGAAACCACAGCTGGCCTAGGTCCAGTAATTATCCCTTTATTGGGCTGGTAAATTACTTTTCTGAGAGCCAGAAGAACAACAGCAGAAGGAAATGTGCTATAAATAGGTCTGCAGAAAGCCTAACAAAGGTGTCATCATGAATGACTTATTATACCATCCATGATGCTGTTATCAACAGTGATTCTCCAGTCTGTTATAGGGATAGCAGGGGAGAAATTAAAAAGTATATTAATAAACTGAAGTGTTAAGGAATTATCAAAAATTGTATGTAATTTCTATATAATTAGCTTCTAACTACAGACCACTTTTTCTAGGTCTGTCTGTAGTACAGATACCACAGCTTTTGCACATGTAGCTGAGCTAGTTCAGGTGTTACCTCAAAGTACTAACAGCAATGCAAAACTGAGTAAAGATGAAGTGCCTAACTTGTCACCCCATTTTTCAAGTAAATATTGCAGCTTTATGAAACTCTATGTCATTACAGACAGACTGGACAAAAAGTAAATCATTAAAACTTAATTAGTTTTATCTACACAATCTGTATTATTCTGTACATATGATCTACATTGTTATATATTCTATACATCTTTATATCCTAATACTGTGCTGGTAGACAGCTGCTATCTTTGGTTGTTTAAGAAATCTGAACAACTAAAGTCACTGCTGGACTGAGAGTCAGGAGAAATGGGATTTATTTGCACAGTTTTTTAGTCATCTGTGATCTTGAATATACAATTTCCCTCTGCCTTTCCTCTTTATTGATTGTCTTTGAAGAGGAAAGGCTGGTGCAAACACAATGCCTATTAAAACTGGTATTAATTTTTGTGACTTCAAATCAGCTTTTGCAGTTTAAGTCCTATTTCTGGCCAGTACTGTGCACATTGCTTCCCTGCTGTGCACACACACACCCCATGAAATAGAATAAAGAAATTAATTCCATTCAGGCCTGCCATTAGGCATGAATTTTGGACCAGGAATCACAACTGTTTTCTTCAAAGTGTGGGAGGGAAATTTTCTCATGATTAATATTATGTTACACTTTTCCTGCATTCTTTAGCTTTGAGTGATGATGGGCACACAAAATGACATCAGTTGTTTGAAATAGAACAACTGATCTTGTGACATCAACAAAATTTTTCTCTGCTTTTGATTCTGAAGACATATGAAGACAGTAGCTCTCAATATCAAATCCATTCTCACTTTAAGAGGATATTAACCTGTCTGTTGCAAATGTTCAACTTGGCAAACCTAAGTAAGGAAAAAAACTGCTGCAATTTGAAGCTGTGAGTATACAACACAGAGAATAAATAGCTAAATAAAATATAGATTAGCAGCATGAACTACTTTTAAAGTAAAATGGATTTTTTTTTAAACCCAGAATTGTTAGGAGAGTATCAACTTCAGTACAGCCACACTTCACTGAACTTTAATATTCTCTTACTTTTGACTAGTGGATCCTACTTTGTGTTGGTTGGTTTACTGAGATTGTTTGAAATCACTGAAACATCAGCAGTTTAAATAAACACAATTAAAATAATACCCATAACTATGCTGCTTGACACTGCCCTAATTTCCAAAAGAAGAGACAGTACACATTGGTGTCTCTCTAACACCATCCTACCAAACAAAATGTAGGCAGGGAAGTTCTCAGCTGTGGAGGTCAGCTGGCACAGAGCAGTCTGTGTACATAGCAATAAATTCCACTAGCAACCAAACTGCCCATTGGGAACAGTTTCTGCCCATGGTAAATTCCAGGAATGTTCAGAGAGAGTGATGGCTTACTGAGATAAAAAATCAGGACAGGGACCATTCTGACAATTTCCTAGTCTAGATCACTGAGTATCAGTACCACAGAACAAGCCTTGGCAGCATTTAATTTATGAGTATAGATGAAGCTAAGGAGGGATGCAACTTCTGTGTGCTGTCTTTAAAAAGAAAAGGAAATGGACTTGTTTTGGGTGCAATTCACTTTCAAATATAGTTATATAAAACAAGTTGAATTAATCAAGCCCTGAAGGTTCCTGTTAATTTTGATGTCTGTAGAGTGAACCTTTACCTACTAAGACAGACTTACTAAGATATAGAAATCTAAAAGGATGAATCTCCCTCATATGATTAGAACAACTATTTAGTGATGATGCACAGCCAGCAAACATCTTTACTTTTCCAGCATATGAGGCTAACTTGGATAGCAGTTTCTTTCAGGCACAAAATCCAGATTGAATCCTAGTTTTCAGATATCAAAAGGCTTCTGTGGAAATAATTTTTTGCTTATTTACATGTGCAGTACAGGTTTTGCAGGAATCTGAGAGAAGCTGTTATTTTTGCAACTGTGGTATGAGATAATTAGACACACAGCAGTAAGAACTTGTATGATGATGAGTTTGAGAAGAAAAGTAGGAACATAGGATCAGAAGAGCACTTTCATGATCTAAGACCAGTCCCCTCCAGCACAGGCAAATCACAGACATTAAAAAATCCCTTTCTAAAATATCTATCTGTATGAGTAGATATCTGTTCCTGTGCTCTTGCTGAATGATTCAGTCAAATAACTTCCCTTCTCTTGTTCTTACAGTTTCTTCCAGTTTCCAGCTTAATTTCATGCTTGACTATTCTGTCTGTACTTATTTTTGTGCCAAGTTTGCCATTTATCTGAAATAATAATTTTCTTTCCCTGCTGCTAGCCTCGATGACATTCCTGTCTCCTGGAGAGAAATCATCTTTTCTCTCAGTATTCATTTCAGTGAATGATACCAGTGTAGGTCTTTATATCTACTACTTGTGTCTAGCTCACCTTCTGTGTCTGCTCCAGTTTAAATTAGTCTTTTTTGAACACAGCTTTCAAAAAATGCACAGTTAAAATTTCTCTAATTCCTTGCAAAATTATTTTAGCTCATTATTTATTTCAGCTGGAAATTAGCCATCAAGTGCATCTGCTCTCATTTGTCTTTTCTACAGAGACAGCTAACTCAGTCTGAAGATTATCCTGGTGCTTATTCTGTTTTTTTATTTGAATATAATGATATTTTTGACTTTTTCACACATTTGAGGTGTGATCATTTCTGTCCCACTTGTATTAGATGGGGGCCTTTTCCCCATGCTGAACTTTGTGATTTTTGAGACCTGTGGCAAAAACATATTATTTCAAACAAAGTTTTATTATCTTTAGTCACATTCTCATTCTGAGCAGCAGTTTTGTTTCTTGTTATCAAGGTACTTTTACAGCTGAACAATTGTTTCAATAGCTGCAAGGTTTACTGATCTTTTAAGCCAAATTGCTTGTTTTTACTTATTTCTGTTACATAAGGTTTGTTTGTAAATTTGCTCATTTCTTGATTCTTTATGGTTTCTCTGCTCAATCCTCATATTCTTCTTGGAAGAAGTGGTTTATCCATTTATCCATTTGTCCATTGACTGGTAGGTATAAAATACCTAGCAACATAATTTATGACCCTTTAAGGTTACCCGACCCTTTTTTCATGTTACAGTTACAGAGTTATGAAATTCAGTAATAAATTTTATATGTCCTAAGATTTATTCTTGAGTATTCTATTTTAAAACTGAAAATGTTGTCTTAATGTTGTTTATCTGTTCATGCAATTTAAACTAAGTCCATGATGACTTTACCTAAAGTTTTTTTCTACAACTATTGGGCTACTACTAATGGGAAGAGAATATAGTTTTTTCAACATTCCATTACTTTGGCAAAATTCTGTCTTTGTTTTTGCTACTATACTATCATTAGTAGATAATATTTTCTAACCTTTATCTGTGAAGTAAGGTAACATAATGATTTACTTCTTCCCAAGATTTGTCTTCCTGACAGTAATAAATCTGTTCCCTTTTGAATCCCACCTTGGGAGCCTGCAGCATAACTATGGTAATGAGAACCCTTCCTTGAGTCAAAGGAAAATCTGTCACACCTGAGATATTTTGACACAAACACTTAAGGTTCAGTGAACAAGTATATTTCTGTAAAACTTTGCTTCATCAGGAATTATTCTCACCAGTTCCACACACATCCCAGATAGAGGATATAAACTTTAATCAAACACAGAGCTTGCAAATGACAACCAGACAAACTACCAAGCAACTGAAAAACAAAGACTTGCTCCTCCTTCTGCAGAATGTCTCATGCTAATTTCCTTGCTGGTTCCTTTAAATTTCTTGGAGCATTTGATAAAGAGGGGAACTATGTGGAGCCTAATTATAAAAAGCCAATGCCAGGCCCATTTTCTGTCTTGAAAGCTTCCACAGAAGGAAACCATATTAAAGTCTAGAAAATACAATAAAAGTTAATTTTACAATATAGGACTGGTGATAGAAGTATAAGACACACAAATTGATCAAAAGTAGCAGGAGTGTGTGTACACATGTCCATGTGTGCATACATGCATGAAGGACAGAGTCAGGACTTAGGAACTTGAAAAAAGCAATGGGTTAACCCATCAGTATTTTCCACCTCCCAAAAAATGAAGCCTACAAGCTGTGACATTGTGACATGGCGTGATATGACATGGTATAAGCAGCATAGAATCACAGAAAGGTCTGGGTTGGAATGGACATTTAAAGGCCAGACAATCCAACTCCTCTCTACAATCAGCAGGGATACCTTCAACTAGGTCAGACTGCTCAAGGCTCTGAACAACTTGACTTTAAATTTTCCCTAGGATGGAGCATCCACCACCTCTCTGGATAACCTGTACCAGTGTTTCACCACCTTCCTTGTAGAAAATTTCTGTGAGCCAGCCCTCTCTTAGTTCAAAATCATTATCCCTTGTTTTATTTCTACAGGCCCTGCTACAAGGTCTGTACCAGCACAGCCTCACTGACCAACTCTGTCAGTAAGAGATCAAGACTAATCCCTGATCCCAAGGCTCTGTGGTGTCCATTGTGTGTCTGTATTAGCTAGAGCTAGCTCTTTCACATCCATTACACCTCTCTTTGTATCTCCTCTGGATTATGTGATTTATGTGATCTTTCTTATGCTAAGATATAATTATAAATGTTCAGTGATTTCTCCGTTAAAATGTACAAATTAATAGGAAAGGTGTGGAGCAGCTGGCAAAATGATATTTTCCTGTCATGATGCTTAGGATATGTGCTGCACTGGTTGGGGTGCCATACAAGGCATGTGGAAATGACTGAGACTGCTTTGACCTGGCAGAGCCTACTGGGAAAATACCAAATGGCTCTTTAGACCAGGTTCACAGGTGCTGCCTTGAAACCTTCTTCATGTTTCTGAAATCCTATGCAGGCTTGGATCAGTCAACACCAGAGCAAGCTAGCATCCAAGGAGTGCTGGCTTCCAAGAGTCCAAGACTTGAGGCTGTGCACTGATTTTGTTATTCAGTAAAGCAGTATAGCCCTGGGCTCCCTGCTAGCTCACATCTTACATTTCTACCTCTTGCTCTCCTTCACTAAAAGTCTCAAACCACTCCATGGTGCAATCTTGCCCTACATCTTTAACAAAATGTGAAATTCAGCCTATGTCCATATTCTGTTTCAGGGCTGGAACAAGGATGTCAGTGTGTACATTTTTGTTTCAACTGGTGACTCCAGACACAGTTCCAATCCAGTGATGACCTGTCTAAACTGAGATCACAGGCCATGCTGACACATTCCTAATGCCTTTTTATGCTTCTAAGCAGACAGTAACACATTTCTGTTGAATTTGACTGACAACTGATAAACATTTTTACAGCTGTATTCTGTAGTTCCATGCAAAATAATGAAGATTGTGGAATTTTGGCAAGGTTCTTGATGATTGTAAGAAAGCAAATGTCCCTCCTATCTTCTAGAATGACCAAAAAAATATTTTTAGGACCAAATGCAGATCATTACCTTAGTCCGTGGAGATATAATACAGAAAATAATTCTGAAAATAATTTCTAAACATACCAAAGGCTAGAATATGGCTGAAAGTAGACAGCACATTTTTAAAAAGGAATAATTCAGCTTCACCAAACTGGCTGTGATAAACTGAGGAGGGAGCAGTGGGTGTTAATCTTAATTTCAGGAAGACTTCCAATACACTGTCCCATCATGTTCTCATTTACAAACTAATGAGGTATGGACCAGAGAAATGGACAGCAATACCTACAGAGCATTTCATCCCTCAAGTATTTCCTTGACAAGAAGAAAATTATTGGTCAAAACCTTAAGCAACCTAATGCAACTTCAAGTCTGGCCATCGCAGACTAAAAGACTTCTAGAGGTCACTTCCTCTTGAAATAATTCTTTACTTACTATAATGCCAATACTAGAATATTGACAATATAGAATATATTGTTTATAGAATCTAGTCTATAGAATATAGACTAGAAAGAATATAGACAAAAATCAAAAACATATCTTTCCCTGATGTTTCACCAGTTCCAGTCCAACACAGGCCACCACTGAAAAGTTCTGCCAAATAATAATTATTTTGTGGTTTAAGAGTTGGAGAGTAAGTTTTTTCCACATCTGCATCAGGTGACAGGAGACTCAGCAAGACAGCTAGAAGTTGTACTACATGAAAACTCTAGCTTTTGGTATTTATATTGCAAAATATCAGTGGAGTTCACAAGTACAAACTGGATTACTATCTGAATTGCTCCCTTATTCATGCTTGGGAAGTGCTGAATAGGTCTTGTGCCTCTGATGGGTTTGTATTTCCTGGGCACAGAACAGAAATCTTCGAATTTCAGTTATGTCTATGATATTTTATGGACTCTTCTCTATCTCTATTTGGTGGCAAAAACTATTGCTCTCCTCAATAATTTACATGTATTTTTAAGCAAATCTGTAAGCCCCCGAGAGGATATGTGTGTGTGTGTTTAAGACACTGCATACATGATTTTTGGAAGAGGAGGGCTATATTCTGATGCTGTTTGTAAAAACAAAAATCCAAAATAATAATTAATGGTTTTGTTGAGAACAAACGTACGAAACAGTTGTACAACAAGTGTATAAATAATGTACAACAGTACTTTGTTGAGTACAAAAGTGGTATTTTGGGTAAAAGAAAGAATTGGAATTAAAAGTTTTCATTTATTGGGGTTTTCTGCCTGGTGCAAGAGGCTTTGGCATTAGACCCCTCTAGTTTAAATGACTGAAATAGAGGAATGGACCTGGGGAAGGTTTTGGCTTTGATAAATTCACAATTTCTGAGTGCACAGTTCATCATGGCCCAAGGACCATTCCCAGAAAACAGTGGACTTACAGTGGTAAAAATTGTTTAGTACTGCATACGTGGAAAAATCATTTCATTTGGCTTCTGGACACACGTTGTTTATTCCAATGTTCATTGCTGTTTGTTAACAGAGAGGTAAGCAGTGTCTCTCTCTGGTAGACTTCTGGTAAGCTTCTGGTAACATCTGGAAAACAAATCTTGAGTTTTGGTAAGATTCCTTGCTCTGGCTTTCCCTAATTTTGAAAATATAGCCCCAGTGGCTATTATCATAATTTTTTCCATAAAAAATTAAATAAGGTTTTCTCATTGGATTCTTTAGATTTGGCGTAATCTGAAATTAAATAAGTCTTCAGTAGCTTCAGCTATTCTCTGAATTGAGGATTTTGGTGGGAAATAACATAAAAACCAAACTAACTGGAAATGTTTCCCCATGGCTGTTTTTTTGACCCATGCTATCTTCATATACATGGAATCATATTTTTCTGTAGTATTACATTTATGGTTTTATGTCTATTGATAACATCTATCTTTTATGTTTACCAGGTTAAGCATCAGTCCTGGTGAGAGTTACCTATTCAGAACTTAGTTATCATGTTGTTTATGCATGTAATTCTCATTGTTTTCCATAGGCATCACATAACCCAAAACAACAGGATAATTACCTCCCTGGATTGACTCCACTTACTGTAATGAAATTATCCCATATTTACACTGGCATAACTCAGACAGAAGTTGACCTCACAGTCTTTACACAAGCTATGTCTTAACCCAGCAAGATTTTGGTCAATCCCTTTAAAATATTGAAAATGCCCTTTATAATAAAAGTCATAAGACTATAGAGCATGACCTTCAGCTTTAACAATTCAGAAGCTCCCAGGGTCTTTTCCCTATTTAAAGAATGAGAATAAATTCTGACAGCTGAATAAATATGAGGGGTCTAGTGTCAGTCTGAGGAAACAGGTTTTCATTTTGTCACAGATGACTTTGGTTCACAGGTTCTCAGTGGAGAGGGAAATCAGCATCTACTTAACATGGGATTAGTTGTTGAGAGCAGCCTATGGTCAGAGAGAAATAACCCCTGCCCCACAGATACAGCAGCACTAAACAGGCAGCAGCAGAATAGAAAACTTTTTCATACCAATGCAACTTGGCAGATTCACCTTCTCCTACAATTTTTTCTCTTCCCTAGGTTCTTCCACACTCTGTTACAGTGCTGTACCTTCCCTTACCTGCCAGCTTAGCTCAGCTCAATTGGGATAAGGTCACAAGACAGTTTCGGTGTCACTGATGCTTGTTAGTGATTCCTATGTAAATGTGACTTTTCTTGTATTGGAGGGGGTTTGTATTTGGTTGTTATTTAGTGTTTTGGTTGTTGTTATGGTTTTTTTAATAGGCCTGTAAACATAGAAATAATTCTACAACTATTAACTTAGTCTTTCATTAGTGTTTGAATATGTTTCTGATCTTATCTTTTCTATTTAAATAGATCATTTTACATTACATTCATGATGTTTACATTCACCATAAGGACCAAGGAGCTGGCACTTTCTGCAAAAAAACTTTTTTTTTCATTATGAATGCATATGAGAGGGAAAGATGAGTTTGAAACCTTAATGCTGAAGGAGGCCATTCCATTTTTATGAGTATTTTAATTTATGGCAGGCATGTGCTACTGCTCTTTTCTTCTCCCTGTCTATTTTAACAGAGAATAATGAGCCAAACTTCCAGCTGAGGGTCTTAAAACTCATCAGGGCATTTGTTGCAGGAATGTAGCACAGAACAGGGCATTTAAATTTTTTATTTTCTTCAGCACTTTTTGCCATCTGGCTTAGACATTACTCTGTTCATGTCCTCTTGTCATCATTGTTTACCTAACTCTGCCCAGGATTTTTAAGAACTTGATTCAGACCTGTGGCTTCTACTCATATTTGGGTTATCTAATGTCTAGGTCCTGAGGTGCCTTGTGTGGCTGTGTCTGAACCTGGGCAGAGCTGCTATTATAAAGCAAGCTTTAAGAACAGAGGTGTTGTGAGGCACAGTTCTGCAGGCCCTGCTGTACAATTTACAGCTTCTGCAGTCTCACACACAAACATGCATCTTGAGGCGTTCAGCCAAAAATTTACCTAATGTAAGCTGTAGTAAATAATTCAGAGTGACTAATTCATTTCAGAAAAGAGCCATGATATAGCCATGAACAATATGAAATGGAGAGAGACAGAATTCACTGGATACATTGTTTCCTACTGATTATTTGTTCAGCTCCAGCCAGCAAACATCATTCCTGATTTGTGTTACGACAGAAAAATTAATATGAGTAGAGTCACTCTTTCTTGTATCTTAAAGTCTTTAGACCATGAAAAAATATCTAGGAATGTGTGTGTTCTTTCCCACAACAGATGCTGAATAACAGCTTGTAAGTAAAAAAAATGCTATCAAAGTCAGTGGTTCAAAAAATGCATGTGATTTTTTCCTTTGAACACATTTAATATATAACAGAAGATTAAAAAATATAACTGAGGGTTAAGCTATATATCAATCACAACTGTGATTATGCAGCAAAAAAAGCTAGCAAATGTTGAGTTGATACAAAACATTTTGATCTAATAATATCTCTTTGCCTCCAAAACTCCATAAAGTATGACTTAAAGGCTCTCAAAGGGCATGGAATTACTTCCACTGAGCTCAGATAGTCCAGAGCAGCTTCCCAATCACCAGCAGTGGCACAGTAAGTACCAAAGCAGGACAATTCAGCTTCCCACAGCCACACACAGCTGGAATATAGCTGAAGGAAGGATGCATGGCTGATGTTAATGAGATACACAAACAGTAATAGGAAAGAAATAATTGTTTGCACAGGTTGAAATACTTGTATGTACAGCATCCACACATGGTACATTTGTGCCATAGGAAATACTCAGGTACATTTTACTGCCAGGCTGTGTGAATGCCCAGAATCATTAACACCTCAGTGAAGTCCTTACTGATTTTTTCTCATTGTTGCTCCTCACAATTCCAGAAACACAGCTCTGCCTCTCTGTTACTTTGGATTGTCTTGTGGGGCCATTGGATGCAAACAGAGGTCAGGATGGGTCTCAGATGCAGTAATGTGTTTGAGAGTCTAGCAAACCAACACCTGCCCTTTAGTAGGTCCTCATTTGGTCCCTGCACTAGATAGAGCACAATAGCAAAGATTATGTTTCCCACAGGCAAAAATGTATCCTAAATAGAAAGGAAGTAAAAAATTTATTGTGAAACCAAGAAAAATATTCTGTCTCATGGATCTATTTTTTAGCAAGTTTTCTCAAAAACGGGTGAATAAAAGCAAATTATCTATTTTTGCTTCTGTTTGTCTTTCCCATAACTTTTGAGCATTCTAGACAGAGTCCATCAATCTGATAGATAAATGAATGTTTTAGAAAGCTCTTAAAACCTCTGGAAAACTGGGTCATAAAGAGACCTAGAAGTCTCTTTGAGTGCTGTGATGGCAGAAGAAACAGCAGCAGAACCTCATAATTCAGCAGGGAGCAGGTACCCAGCTGCAAGTGTTCAGCTACTGGAAATTCCAGGCAGGGACACAAATCTCACAGGAGATCATGCTGCATTCAGCTAAGAAGAGTAAGTAGTTTATGGAGTTATCTGTGCTTCATTGTTTGTTGGAGTTCTAAATATAAATGAAAATATGTTCCCAATCACACGCAGAATAGATTATTTCATTTTTGTTTAAGACATCATTAGTTTTAAGAGTGCAAATTATGAGCTATAATCAGTACAGCATCTTGAATTTTAATCCTTTTTCTTTGCTACTTTATGATCATTCTTGCTGATTCCTAAAGTGTTTTTAAGTAAATTATTGATATTTCATAGGAGATTCACTGAAATTTTTGTACTGTACTTAATTCATGTTACAGTCTAAGTAGATTAACCACTAGACAATATGCCTGCTGGAAATTATATTTAAAGATTCAAATATGCCCATGGAAGATAATAAGATAAATATGTACCTTATATTAACAAATTATATATTAACAAATATAGCAAATCTCAGTCAGAAAGACAAAATTAAGCATGTCAGAGGCATTTTACCAGTTCTGGTGCAGCATCCAGCACACTGAAACACAGCTCAGCAGCTCAGGACAAGAAGTCAGAATTAGTTGATGCAAAGGGTCTTAACTTAAAACGTTTAAAAAGTGCTTATTAAAACATGCTTAAAGCATATAAACCCAATCTTGCTGCTCTATTACAATCAGAATTAAACTTTTGTTTCATAATTTAAGAATTAAGTATTGATAATCTTAAATTTTGTGGGAAATTTCACCCAAAACAAGGATTATGGTATTTGGCTCCAAGGTTTTTTGTGGCTTTTTTGTTTGTTTGTTTGTTTGTGGGGTTTTTTGTTTTTTTTGTTTTTTTAAGAAAGGTTAATGTAAAATAAAATCTATGTCTAGTTGCTCTAAAGAGAACCATATATTTGGATGGTGACAAAAGTAGGATTGAAATTTGTTTTCAAATTGTGAGTGTCCCAGAGTTTTGATGGGTAAATCAAGAAATTTAAAAAAAATTCCATGGAATGTTATCAGATTTAGGATTTTATTTTTTTTAAAGAATGTTTTCTGTCATATAAATTGCAAAGTGCAATAACATAATAACCATGGCAAGTAATTCTGAATTACTATGAAATTCTTTAATAATATTTAACAAGTAGTTTCTCATAATTTCTGGCCAATCTGGAGGTATGTTTGGAAAGGGTTTGATTAGAATGAGCTAAAAGGCATCTCACCACCACCCACTACTACTTTCTTAGCCACTGTTGTTTTTTTATATCGGATTGCATCGTGTGAACCAGAAATGTGCAAGATGCCTAAAGTCACCACAGTGTCTTCCAGAGCACAATGGTTTACCTACTGCAACAAGTAATTAATCTTGGGCTCAAGATTTCCTGATGGGAGCCTATTGACCCCAGCACAATAGATGAAAGTATTTTATCCTGTGTGTTCCCCTACTGACCCCTTTGCCACCTTTTTTCATGCACTGTCTGCTCTCATATCAAACCAAAGAGTTCATCCTTCACCCTGATATTTTGGATCTGCCTGACCCTCTCTTGCTCCGTGGAAGAAGATTTCTTGATTTTGCTTAAGAGGATCACTCAGTAAGAAAAGCCTGGCAAAGTTAAACCATACAGTGACAAACATGAGTGGGTCAGGAGTGTCAGGGAGGCTGGGCTTTACTCACAGCCTTGATCCCACACAGTTTTCAATGGGAAGCTGTGTGCCATCCCTGCACCTGCTGGGGGCAAGGCTGGGGAACATCTGGGCATACCCAGGACTAATGAGGGACCTGTGAAGGGACCTCAGTGCAGGTGCTCACAGGTCACCATCGAGCTCCTTCTGGGCTGGCAGCTGCACGCTTGGAAAATGAACCTTCCAGCTCTCTGGTACCTGAAAAACTCATAAGGGTGGGTGGGCAAATGAGACATTGGGCTTTCTGTACTAACCCCAGTGTCCAAGCCACCTCTGAACTGGCCCAGAGGGTGCTCCTGTAGGCATTAACACAGGGACAGTTTTGGCCATGAGTCCACTCTTGGGGCTAATGTCCATAAAAAGGTTGAAAAAGCTACATCTAGGCTAGGTATGAAGTGAACCAGATTTTTAGAGTGGCTCTTCAGTGTTTTCTCTGGAGTGTCTCAGGCTGCAAAGCCAGGAAGCAAGGCACTGAAACTGATTCCTCAGCACTGACAGAATATTTTGTCTCCCAGAGACACAGAAGAGGTGGACAGCAGCTTACAGAGCCCATCCAGCCAGTGCAAGGAGTGTGTAAGGACTGCTGTTCTCAGCTCTTGGGACAGCAGGGCATCAGCTTACATTGGCTCTTGCCAGCTTAAAATATTAAAGAGCTGCTTCAGACTCTGGTGTAGCAGCAATGACACCCTGCTGAAAAAGCTGTGCTGTAAATCTTCGGGGTCCCCTGACACTCTCAGTGATAGCAGACCTCCAGCTGCTACACTTCAAAGGCCATCTTGGATAAATATGTGAAAACTGTCCTAAACTCTTACACTAACTGTAGTCCCAGAGTGAGTGTCCCCTCCCCCATCCCAACCCATCAGGCTCCCATCTACTGTAATTGCTTCATCTCCTTGTCCTCTGTGCCTTCACTGGGAATATTTTCCAATGCAACACATTCACTGTCCCACACAGGCTTGAAAGAGGGAAGAGAAGAAGAAAACACTGACAAATGTTTCCCCTGTAGATAATCAGATTGTCATTAGAGCCTTCAAACTATTCCAGTGTCTACTACATACAATTAATAAATCACTTCAGATCCAGATTCTCACTTCTCTGACTTAAAGTAATATTCTTGTCATTAGCAGTAATCCTCTTCTTTAGTCCAGCTGCATATCTGGATTATCTGAACTCAAATGAAGTTTGCTGCTGATTTGAGCAAAATGACAACTTTAAATCTAGATTTGTCCTCTCTTAAATATTCCCCTACTATCTACCATGTAAGAGTAATACAAGCAGGAGGCTGAAAACACAGTTATTTATAAAAATGCAGCTTGGGAGTCCATCTGACAACATAAAACACTGCAGTCCTGGTTTGAGGGTGACTTGCAGTCCTCTGCAGAAGGGTGATGACCAGAAGGTGACCTGCAGGAGATGCTGTGACCTCAAGCTCTGACTAGATCTGCTTGCTCTTTCTCAGCTGGGAACACAGTGGGCAAGTGGGAAATTCTTGGTTGCACTCTGCTGATTCAACCCTGCAAGAACAGATGAATGGGTAAGTCCAAGAAGCTTCAGGAAATAGAGACAGTGACACATGGTTGTGCAGGAAGTTGGAGGTTAGGTAGATATACATAGAAATCTGTAAGTTATGTTTTTTGGAGTATTTAAAGAACATGGAGAAGGGATGCTGAGCACAGAGAAGCTGGAGAAGGTGTGGGCAGGGAGGAGTGCTGAGGAGAGGTGGCAGCTGGAGGGGAGAATATTTGGTTCACTTCAGGGCCCAAAACTGCTCTTCTAGGGTCCTGTATGTTTGTGTAGATTGATACATACATGTGAGTTCAGAAAAGATGTGTAAACAATAAAGTTTTACATTGCACATGTATCTTTTCTGTACTTCAGAAGGCAGTGCTCTGAACCACCTGTGCCCTTCTCCCATAAATTTTCCCAGTAATCTCTTTTCAGTGGAATTTGGTCCTTTGGTCTTTTTCTCCCTGGCTGAAAGGTCACCAATCTGTCCTTCCAGCCAGCCTCTGTCTGGAGCAGACATTGATGATGAGGACTTAGGTCTATTTTCCTTGAGTAACTTGTGTATTTACATAAGGTTCACCCCAAAAAGTGGCAACAATTGCCATGAGATATTTGCATTAATTACCATCAGGTAAGGCCTGGCCTCTGGAGGCAGCTGTCTTAAGATATGGTGTTTCTGTAAAGTCCATGCAATACTAATTGTTGGGCAGAAAGTTGAAGTCCCTGACCCAGACCACGAGTTTTCCAGGTGGAATTCTCCAAAGATGAGGTTATTCACAGAGATGGCAGGGGCCAGTGTGTGGGTGGTCTTATATGTCCACTGGTGTGATGCATTCACCCTACCAGCAATACAAAGGGAACATAGGAGCCCTCCTAAGAGGCAAGTGTGGAACATGGAATGATTTTATAGACACACTTGTCCTGAGGCATCTTTGGATCACCCAAGGGGAATTTCATCCTTAGTACTCACATACCACCAGTATCTAACACAAAAACATTCTTTCTCAACATCACTAAACAATGTAACCTTACTCACAAGTGTAAGACAAAGGGGATTACTTAATATTTATAGCATTATCTACTGTGCAGTGTGCACATACCATATTTTCCTTTCCAATGTTTTGTGCTGTTCTTCACCTTTTTTTTTTTTTTTAAATCAGTGTCAAGGAAATAGTGACATGATAAATATTCAGTGAGCTTAGATATAAACCTTGTTATATCTAAGGTACCCAATTCTATCTAAATCATCTCATCCTTTTACACTTTTTTTTTTTTTTAATGGGCCCTTTTCCCTAATATGAATTGGACTGAATTGATTACTTGTCAAGATTTTGAATCACTGTATGAAAGAGTACTAGGCCATATTTATTTACTATTTCTCTGGTGTAATTACGTATAACAACTCACCTGCTATGGACTGAATATTTCTGTTTCCTAACATCGCAGAATTCTTTTGAGAAATTTTGTCTGGAGTCATTGTTCCTAAATAATAACAACATTTTCATAGCTGAGTTTCACTGTAAGCCAAAAAATAGACTGTGTTCATTTTATATAGACAATTGCAGTAGCACAAGAATTAAACTTTTCTAATGCTTCCTCAAATATTCCAGTCATCCATAAAATATTTCAGAAAAAAGTCTCAGTCATAAATGAGTTTGCGCTGATGTCAAGAGCTGATTTTAGACATGTTTAAGCAGTGAGAAATGTTAAAATTTTTCAACTGGATAATAAATACCATAAGAGCAGTTGGAATTGTTTGCAATATTCTGCTTATAAAAGTGTCTGTATCTCACTCAGAGTGGTCATTCTGGCAATTTACTCACCCAAACTCTTACACTCATAATATAAAAAATGCTTTGGTTTGTATACAAAGAAAGAAAATAAAGTTCTAGTGTGATTAGATTTTCTCATGAACCACAGGAAGGAATGTTGCAGAGGTTCTGAGCCTCAACACCCTTCTCTCTATATGTAGACATTCCTAAAGCAAATTCCCATGAAGTCATTCCTTTGCCAGCTCAAGGCGAAGAGAAGAGAAAAGAGAAGAGAAGAGAAGAGAAGAGAAGAGAAGAGAAGAGAAGAGAAGAGAAGAGAAGAGAAGAGAAGAGAAGAGAAGAGAAGAGAAGAGAAGAGAAGAGAAGAGAAGAGAAGAGAAGAGAAGAGAAGAGAAGAGAAGAGAAGAGAAGAGAAGAGAAGAGAAGAGAAGAGAAGAAGATTTCAGATGGAAGAGACCTGCAGCAATCATCTGGTCCAATTATCCAACCACTTTGTGAATGACCAAAAGGCACCAAGCACCTCTCAAGGAAGCCTGTTCCAGGTTTTACCCGCTCACTCAGTAGAGAAATGCTTCCTAATGTCCACTCTACACCTTCCCTGCAGCAGCTTGAACCATCCTCATGCACCCTGATCACTGGGTATCAGAGAGCAGAGCTCAGCACCTCTCTTTTCATGTCCCCTTCTCAGGAAGCTGTCAGCCTCCTTTTCTCCAAAATAGATAACCCAGCTGCTCTGAATAGGAAAGGAAAAATGTATCTAATATCTGATGATGGAGGTTGCCAGTCTGCTGGGAAGAAATCTGTTCTTGTTCTGGTATGCATGTTCTTGGTAATCAGTAACAGAAAGAATTTTAAGAAGTTTCTCATATGGGAAGAGGCCAAGAAAGATTTTAACTTTTGGAGATAGGGAAATATAAGCTCATGATTAAAAATTTTGGATGGATGCATACATAGAAATGGGAGAAAACATGAATGTTTTATTCAACTTCTTCTTTATTTCTAGTATTAAACATTTCAGTAGCAGCTGAAAAAAGACCTACATGAATCAGAATATTTATTATATTTTTCTTTTGTACTGAACACAGCTTTTCCTCAACTTTTTGAAAAAAGCCCTTAGTCTGATTCTGACCAAAGCAAATGAGTGTATGGATTTTGAAAATATGGTACTACTGAAGCTGATGTGCATTGATGGGAGTGATAAGGATACTTTTTCAGACTTTTAAAGGTGTCTGGCATAGTGACCTTTTCTGTCCAGAGATATAACATTGCAGGATGAGCTTTATGACCTGATATTAAAAAAAGTCTTTCTAATATTAAAACAAGATCAGATCTCACACATTTTTCAGGGAAACTTCTTTTATTAAAATCCCTCAGAAAAAAAAAAAAAAAGAAAGCCAAACAAACAGTACCTCATTCAATGCAAATATAAAGGGACAAAGTATTCTAATGTTCATCACCTCCCTTAATTCTTAAGAATTATATTTTCATATATACATATAAATATATCAACATATTTCTCAGTTCATATTAACTTAAAAGATGAACAGTGACCATTTCCTGGCTTACAGATTTTGTGTGTCCAAGTGAGATTTATGTTTCTTTTTTTCAAGACATGAATTATTTTGATAGTGAGATTTTAAATTTTTCATTGACTTGAAGTCAAATTAATGAACCATTAGGCTCCTGATAGTTGATAATTTAAGTGATCAAAACAGTTCTCCTGACTGTGACTCCACAGTTCATTGCTGGGAAGAATGCAAATGGGAATCACTTTCTAACCTTGAACAAGGATGAAAATACTGGTTAATGAGTGCTCAATACTAATCATGTACTGCTCTCCAGGTCACTTCTCCAAAGCAGACAGCAGAGTTTTATGGATTCCTGAATTTATGCAGTCTGTGCTGCTGCTGATGTCTGCAAATAGCCTGCTCAAAGCAAGGTAAAATATCCATATGATTTTCAGGTATGGGAACTTTTCTATTGTACCACATTCACTGACCAATTAGTATTTTTTTTCCAATTCTGAAATAGTTAATCATAAAAATTTTCCACAGAAATCCGTAACTGGGAACATGGTAATTTATGAGTATTTATACCTGGTAATTTAAATATCATGGTGTTAAACATGTTAAACCATGTTAAACATTTCTTTAACCAGAAGTCACACTAATTTAACTATTCAGTTTTCAATGTTGCTAATTCAAGTAACCACAGAGGGAAAGACTTGAAGCCTGCAACTGGTTGGTGTTTCTCAATTCCTGCTGCACTGGTGGAGCCTGAGCAGCTGCAATCAATTGCCTCTTGCATCTTTCCTCCCTCAGGACTACCTTTTCCACCTGTGGTGTTTATTCTTTACCCTGGACAACAGGGTGAAGGGATATCCAAACTATGTATTTCATAATGCGTGTCATTGCCCCAAGGTCTATTAATTGGCATCTTCACACTTCAGTTTAGTAACATGATGGGAAGAGATCCAGGAGAGGAGGGATACAGGGTGAAGAACAGAGACTGGGAGCATCAGGCAGGGCTATGAGACAGTTACAACCAAGTTAATTTTGGTTACCAAAATGTAGGAGAGTGTGATGCAAAGTTATCCACATGGGCCACACAACACGTGGGGCTTTTTGAGTAGGATGCCACATCACATCTAGGAAATGCTGATAAATTCTCTCAGAGCACTGCACTGAATGAACTTACTGGCTTCAAACGTCAAGAATTTATTTTTTTACTTTTTCATGGTATATACCTGGTTAGAGATACACTTTAGGGAGAAGGAAGTTAATGTTTTCCCTATACTATCCATGGTAAGCAGTATTTCAATTTTAGCCAAGTTGCAGGGTTTAGTTCTCATCAGACAACACTTAATTTTCTTTCTCCCTACTGTCATCACAGAATAATTTAAATTACCTTGTTTTTTGTCCTCCATCTTCACTCAAGAGAAGACATTCTCAGGACTTATTTTATTTTGTCTTTCTTTTTTTTACTTTGGATTGCCAGGGCTATGTGGAATGTTCCAGGTGATATATTACTATGACTTTTCAAAATGACATAATTCCAATTCTGAACCAAAAAAAGCCCCTCTACTAGGATGATTAATAACTATCACTTGTTTTCAACTCACAGTGCAATCTTTAGCAGTCTATAAAGTCAGATTGAGCACAGCCAAAATTACATTTGCAGACACGTAAATTAGGAGCTTAGTCATAGAATTATCATTAAATTAACAATGGTGGTTAATTCAGACAAGGGTTTGATGATTATCCCTTATCCCTGAACCTCTGACATCTGAATGTCTGAAATTCTACAAACTGAATCACCCATTTTTAATTCAAGAATTTGAACCAGAACAACTCCTCCCCTTTTTCCCAAATTTGTTACTAAAAATATTCAGAGAGGTCATTAAAATCATTGTCAGGGACAACTGTAGGGAAACTTTGTTGACAAGTCTTTCATATGAACTCTGGTTAAATAGCCTTGAGAAGTTGTCTTAATTTTATTACAATACTGCTGTTTAATACCAAGTTTTTTTGCATGTGACCAACACTACAGGGCCATACTGGTCTGGCACAATATTATGGACTTCACTGAAATTGTTTATTTAGAAGTTCTGTTTTCTCATAAAAAGCTATAAATTTGCATTACACCTAAGATGAGAGTGTTTGCTTTTTTCAGGATCAGGCTACACTTTAGATATGCAAATGAACCCGTATCTTCTACTCATTTTAATTATATCATTTCAATAAAAGAAGGTGTGAATAAAAGGCTTTAGAAATCTCAGCACACATCTACCTTTAAAAGATGCAATCAGCCTGATAGTTTTTGTTAAGAATATTAACAATGATATTAAGTAGCAATGATAACAGCAATCATAATAAGTCACAAGTAATAAAGGGATACACATGATCTTTGTGTCAAGAGGAATATGAGGTCAATTTAACTGATTGTTGCACAGACTCTTGGATCAGTGCTGATAATATAATAGAAGCATTATTTCTCGACAGCCAATGTATTTTGTAATTGTTGATGATTTTTGAGATATAAAAGAGAATACTAATCTGCTTAAACTATCATGAATTCTCTCAAAAAGAGTAGTGTTTTAAAATTAATAAATCTGTCTTTCATTAATATTGTATTAATTGCAGAACACAATAATCCTGGGGCTCTTTATTCAAGAATGCCAGCTTCATAATTTAATGACAAAAAGGAGAATAAGAATTGAAATATGCTGCTTATCACTACTACTAGGAAACAGAAGTACCTTTTCACATTTTTCCAGCATACCTCTCCCTCTAAGGATTTTCTCTCACAGAACTCAGAGTACAGTTAACCTCTCACAGTCAATAACTGCACACTTGAATAAATCAAAATTAAGCCTAATTCATTTTTAACCCTACAGTCAGCAACAGTAATGATTGACTATTTGTGACAAAACTGCAGAAGGGAGCTCATACTTTAAGGGTCCAAACATTGCCCATGTTGAAGAAAATGGAAAGCTGAGGTGACCTGATCTGCCTCTGCCCATTAGGGACTTTTTGATAGTCATTGTCTTCAAGAAAAATAATTGCTTCCCAAGAATGCTCAGCTAAATCATTTTATTAGTGTGAACTGGATTAAGGTTATAGGAAGGTCCCTCTTGCTTCTTACTCAATAATATCTGACCATGCATATCAAAGAGTGGAGGAGGCAAATTATTCATTATTTCAGCAGCATAATGAAAGCATAAGGGAGGTTTAAAAGGACGCTATCTGCAGCAGGAAACTGTCAAAGAACGTGGGAACACAGCCCTCCTGCATTTTTGTTTCAGCTCCGTTGATCAGAAGATTGAAAGGCCTGCTCTACCTACAGGGGTCCTCTGTTCAGGCCCCACAGTGCAATTATAATCCCTCCTCACCTCCTTTAGAATGACAGGCCAAAAACAAAGCCCCAGAGCTTTTCTACAGCTTAGCATTCCTAAGAAACACCAATCTTAATTTCTTTTTTTTTTTTTTTTTTTTTTTAAACTGTTAAGAATTAATTAAAATTGCTCTTATATAATATCAAGGGATAAAACAGCTTAAAATTATCTAATATTTTTTAAGGGCAGAATTTTTTCGGCAGAAGGATGAATTGCTCACTGCCACAAGGTAGAGCAGCTCTGCTTTTGTCTTCCTGCTGCCTCCAGGAATAAGGAGTCCAGTTGGCAGTATTTTGCATGAGGCCATTTAATTTCTCATTTTTTCTGCCATTATTCCTTTTGTTTACACATACTAGTGACAGAAATTTGCAAGAAGTTGGATCCTCAGTGGCTCTTGCAGTTTTGTCTTGCTGGATGTCTGCCTTTCAAAGGATGTCTAAACAAAAGCCATGCACCTCCATAACTAACATGTATACTAGGTCACCATAAAAGCACCAAATGGGAGGAAATGTGATGACCTAAGTATATTAAGAGATGCAGGAGACATAGGAAAAAGTAATGTTTTCATAGCTTCCAGCAGCAGATTATTTCGGAGGCCAATAATAAAACAACTGTGGCAAACTACAAAATCTACAAAACATATTATGTCTTTAATGTTCCTTCAGCAGGCCCACCACATCATTGTGGTTTTCTGAGGAATGCTGTAGATTGCAGGATTATAGAAGCTTGGAAAATTCTGTTTAAGATGAAATGTTGAGGCTGCATTGCTTTGCCCAGCACAACCCAACACCAAGCAGGATAAAGTTAATGTCAGGTTCCTCTGCAGTGCGAGCACTCTGAATGTGTTTGGCCAGCAAATCTCATATCACGTGCATGACCTTTAAATGTATATATTTGCAGAAGGTTAGACAAGATTCCAAGCTGCTGGAAAGCTTTAGTGAGTGAGATCAGTATGGGATGCCACAGGGTAGTCTAGCTGTGGATGTGAAAGTCTGCTTTGGAATTGCATGACCAGGTGATAGTAAAAACCATGAATTAATTTCACTCTTCTCATTCTCTGATTCTTCTTTCTCATCCAGGACAATCTAGAATTACTTTTAGGCTGATTTGGAGATATTTTTAATACCTTAAAATGTGGTACAGCTGGAATGAAATGAGTGAAATATGTTTTCAAGAATACAAATGTATTTACAGGTCAGGTTATATCTCAACTGTTCTGATACTTACTGGTAAGTTCACACTATTCTTGTTTCACTTAAAATTCACTTAAACTATTTGCATTACTTAGCAATGGCTTTGCAATTTTTTTCTTTCATTAGATTGAAATTCCTAAAGTGTGTTAAATTGAGTGGTTAGGGATCCTTTACAAGCATTTAGGGAAGGATGCATTTTAGCAAAATCGCACTTAAAAATATAAATATTTTAGTATTCCTTTTGAGATTTATTTTTGGGGAGGTGTAAAGCAATGTAAATAGGAATCAGGCTGCTCAATCATAAAACCAGTTCTTTTTGGTGTGTTATACATTGACTTCCTTTGTTTGAAAGGGACAAAGGCATATTATCTTATTCTTTTTCACATATGGTTTATCTCTTTGCCCTCTGAATGACACCAGTTGGATGGTTCGTGTAAGACACCCAGGAGCCCCAGGACAGAAGGGAATCAAGCAGTGAACAGCCAGCAGGGACATATCAAAAGCCAAGTGCCAGCTCTGTCATTCATTACCTATGCTATTACCCTTGGAAGTACCATGGCACAGAAGATCATTTCTGGAGCAATAGGTGCATTCAGGGATTTGGTGGAACATCTGTTCCTGTAGTATTTCTGCATCAGAACCTGTGAAAAATCTGGAGTGATTCTCTGAATCAGCCAGCAGAGTCCCACCTGCAAGGGATTTTTGAGAAATATTCAGAAGTGTGACATTCTTCACACATGTAGAAACTTTGCTCCTTGGGATGAGGCTACATCCTAGCAACAGTATTTAGCAGGTAGGACTTTTTTGTTTTATTTTACTTTCAGTAATTCTGCAAGTTTGTATGTCAGAATGGATGCAGGGATTGACTGACCTTCAAACACATTCCTTTCTGGAATTCAGTACACTTCCTTGGCAGCCTTTGATAACGTGCAGGACCAACCAGACCCCAAAGTTTAGGCATGCCTTAACTCTAAAGGAAGGCTCAAATCAGATCAATCTGTCTGCAGGAAGTGGAAGGCTCACACAGCTCCATCTTCCATGGGAATATCAAGGCCTACCTGGAAAACAGGAGTTTTAGCTGAATTTGGACTTCTTTATAACTTGCGTTTAATTCTGCAGAGCTTCAGGTCAGCCATGGTAACTGCAGGTTTATTTCCACAGTTGTTAATGAAATAATTGGAAAGTTTTAGCCATTTCTATTCCAGATCCTTGTTCTACTACCTAACACCCATTTTGAGAGTCTAATTAGCTAGAAAAACCTACTTACTGATAGAGTTTATGGGGAGAAAAGAGCCTGTGGACATTATTTGTTCCTGCTAGACCCAATAGAATCAACAATTTTTAAAATTATTTTACTTTTTCTTTGGTTAGGGTTTTCTTTCTTTAATAAGAAGTAGAACTAATGAGCTTTTAAGAGACTCTGAAACACCTAAAGGAACTATGACAGATTTTTCAATTTGAGCAAGCACACCATGCTTTCACAGTGTTTGAGTGCATTCACAGTGTTTGAGTTTTTAAGCCATACTGTCATCAAAATATTGCCTATCATCCTGAAAGGTTAGCTTGAGTCAGTGTTTTCAGTTTCTTTAATAATTTTAATAGTGTTTTTCTACAACATTTCTCAAGTCAAATGCTTACAGTTTTCCAGCAAACACTCTTACATTGAGCAGATATATAAAGTTATCCTACATTTTATTTCCTCCTTTTGTACAATGTAATCTTTCAACTATAGTTCCTTCAGAACAGATTTCAAGATACAAAACCTCCCAAAACTTTAACTTTTAAACAGAATGATAATGTCATCCTTTCACTGTAAACTGAGGGATTCACAAGAACAAAAAAGCTGAAACCTGACAGCCAGAAGGAACATCCATCCATAATGGTCTAGAAGTGTGTGTCTCTGTTTCCTAATGTGAGGAAATTGCCTTGTGATGCATTTGAATAGAAATACTCTAAGGGTTGGTGGACTATCAGTAAGAAGGTAGCATTTGGGTACTAAATAAATCTTCCTGAATTTTCTTTGCTCTCCAGCTGTTTCAGCTGTAAATCCAACCACTTTTTTATTATTATTATTATTATTCTTTTTATTTACTATGTTCATATGAGAAAGCTCCTTTGGTTTATGATAGATTTCAGGAACTGGATGAACCAAAAGCTGTTTGCTCTGTGCCACCAGAAAAACAGATTTTTTGTATGTGAATGTGTGTGTGTGTGTGTGTCCACCCCTGTTCTCAAAGGGAAATCTCAGTTTCTAATAATATTTATGTTGTTCAGGTCAATCTCTGTCCAGCCAAGTTGGCCACACACATCCTCCCAGGAGTCCAAAACTCTAATGGTCTTCAGGCATCTAAAATCTGTTCTGTCTCCATAGTTTGAACTGTTCCTTAATAATATAATATTACTGTTATAATAGTAAAGTTATATTCTTAGTCTGATCCTTCCCACTGTCCCTGTAGATATGAAAACTCAAGACACAGATCTGGCACTCTGCAGAATCCCTTTTTCTGACAGGACAGAGCAAGACATGATTGGATTTTCTCCTGTAAGAGTTCAGTTATTGTAAATACCAAGAGGATCATCCTTAACTTTTTCCAAGCATTTCTTGCATCTGAAAAGTCTTTCTGAAAGATTCAGAGAGCCATGAAACTACCATCAGCTTGTGCAAATCGTTATAGCTCCAGCCACAGCAAGATGTGGATAATAACTATTTTATTCATGTATTTCTGAAGCATGAATGTCTCCAATTAATCCAAATGTTAATCCACTTCTTTCCATCCACATATGTTGGGATGGGAGGGTTGCATCCATATTCTGAGCATTGTTTTTCACAACCTGCTGGAAACTAACTGACAGCACATTTTTTTCCATGCTTTGAAACTTTGTCCTGAATTCAGAGATTTACCTGGCCTGAATGCCTTCAATGCCCACTTCTCATCTGTGCCAAATCTGTTTCACCTGGGAAGCTTACAATTTGAAATAATCTCTTTATCCATTTAAATATGAGTGAAAATGAATTTTTATTTGTCCATTAGCTGAAAGTTATTCATCATGACTTGTTCTCATCACGAATCACTTTCAAGTGTGAATACCTTAATGAAAGAAGTGAGACAAAGGATAATTAAATTAGGTGATGAATGCATCTGAAAGTGTACAAAGTAAACAATAAAAATTATTTCTTTGATTTTCAGTTTATTTTATTTCAGCAGTCTGTTTTGGGATTGTACCTCACAATTAGTTTTAAATCCAGAATAGAGACAAAGGATGTACAAAACATGAGAAATGGGAAGTACTCACAATGTTTCTTGGCAAAACAACATACTGTCACAATTATTGAGTTTGTTCTTGAGAGAGCCTAGAACTAAGAGTTGAAATTCAGCTTTTTAGGCAAAATTAATGTCATTTCACTTCCATGCCAAATGTGCCAGATAGTTGAGACAGTTTATTGAGGGTCACCCTGCAGACCAAAATTTTCCATCAAACTTGCAGCTGTTGACCAGCCATGTCCAGAAGGTGCATTCTGGATGCATGTGCCCTGGCATATCCAGAGCCTGGCATATCTGACATAACACCAGGCAGTTAAAACAAGTTCTCATTTTCTGCCTGTGTGCTTATAAGAAAAGTCACAGACTGTGATGTGCTTATGCCAGGTGTCCTGGAGCCTGTCAGCTCTGATGGAGACTTTTGCTTCAGCCTCCATGCTGTGGAATGGGCACCTCTGTGGCTCTGAAAAGATACATGAGCTGCACAAAGCCACCATTCTTTTGTTGCTGTTATTTGAAAAAAAAAAAAAAAAAAAACAAAAAACCAAACCCTACTGGGAGAAGCATCTTCTCTCAAAATTTAGCTTCCTTTTCCACATCTGCAGAAGGTAAAGAGGCTTCTGAAACTTGGGTTAGTTGGGTTGGATTAGAAGTTGCTCATGGGTTATGCCAGTAACAAAGTCAGCTGCTGCTAATGTTGAAGGCAGGAAACTGCTTATGCTGATGAATGGTACAAACATGCTGCTCTCTACCTTGTCATTACAGCAATATATTATACGGAGGTGATGCTGGAGGCACTCACTCTAAAACACCCCAGTCAATGAAGCTGCAAAATATTACTGCTTTGTGAGAACAGCCTAAGCCTTTCTGTTTGATTGCTGCAGTCATGGACTAGCATCATCAATTGCTGTCATGTGGATGCTTTCAGTAGCTCTCAGTACCTTTTTTTCTGAAACATTTTCACAAAGGTAGTTTGTTGCTTGGGGCTTTTGCTTCACATTCATATTTTTAGCTCCAACATGCTTGTACCTGCAGGGAACATCAACAGTTTTTATTAAGCTTTAGCAAGGCTCATCCCTCTGGCAAGAATTTCCCCTGCCTGGTGATGATTTTATGGACAGAGGAAATGACACATTTACTGTTTGCAGCCTGTCAAAAGAAGGACAGTTGTAGCAATATCATGGTGAAATTTTGGAGATGGATTGGAAAAAATATCAAGCTGAAAATTGCTATTCATTTTTTAAGTGGAGCTCATTCAGCATGTTGGGAAGTTAAAGAGCTGATTCATTTTTCTCAGTCCTTTTGAAGTTGTGTTTTTTTCCATGCAAAATTAACTTAAAAGGCTGCTTCCAAGATATCTGTTTGAAATCATACCTGGCCTTACTTTTCCCCATGCCAGCTGAAGCAGATGCAAATTAAGAATCTGTGCTTTGTAGCATCAGATTTCTGTAGCTGTGCCAGCAGCAGAAGTTGGCTTCCATGCCCACACTGACAGAAAGTGAAACTGGAGGAGTTACAGCAGCACAAACCACCAGATCTTCTAATTCCTTTGTAGAGGGGAATTTAAGCCGGGAAGATTTGTGGCCAGGGCCTTGGGGAAGCACTATAGGATGTCTTGTTTAAAAAAATCCCCTACTATAACCTGTATCAAAGGCATCACAAACCTTGCTGTACCCTCCCACTGCCACAAATATGTCATCAGTGCACACAGGAATAACTCAAATCCACTGCTTGAAAAAAGATTTTTTTTTTTTTTTTTTTTCTTTTTTTTTTTTTCTTTTTTGCCAGATAACACCTATGAAAATATTTTCTTTAACACCAGTTTCCCTGGAGATATTCTGCTTTGAAATGATAAAGAAGATACTTCCAGAGCATGAGTTCTTGCCCTTACAGGCACTCTTTGGACAATCAGAGGAACTCTTTAAACTCAAGGGTAATATCTATAACAACACATGGCTTGTTGTATCCTGCAGTTTAATCAACCATAAAGGGATTCCAATTTAAATATGTTCTATTTTAATTGGCAATTGTGTTGTTATCTGTGCTTACAAATAGAAGTCAGAATAGCCGTGTTAACTTCTGTCATCCTGCCCTGCAGACTAATTTGAGATATATTAAGGGTTTTGATTATTCAAAGTTGAAATAACTGTTTAGGTGTAAACATTATATCAGAGTATAGATTCTGGGTTTGAGAGCAGAAGTAGTAGAGAAAAAGGAGTAAAAGTAGATGAAAGTCTAAAACAATCAAACGTTTTAAATTTTGGTTGGTTTATTTTCAAGTACATTGGCAAATGCAACAGAGGGATTATCTAACCTGTCTGCTCTGAGAATGAAGCTGGACTGGACCTCCTCAGATCACTTCAAATAGGAATTGTCCCATTTTTATAGATCCCAAAACCAAATAAAAGGCAAAAAAATTTCAAATTCTTCAGTATGATTCTGCTTTCTGTTTGTTAGCTATGACATAGCCTGGAATTCCTCATTTTTGTTACTGTTAACTGCACAGTCAAATTTTTTTTCATGTCATATTTGGTACACCTAAGCTAAATACAATGTAATTTGAAATTCTTGATCTGTTACATTCCTGTTCAAGATGTTTCTTACACTGGAGAAGAGGAGGAACTTCAGGAAAGGCATGCATGGAAACTGTCCATCCTCTACTGACTTTGCTTTTCCTTTAACCAAAGAGAAACTTCATTCATTACAATGATGTAAGATCACCTAAATCATCAAACTACAAAGGGAAACATTTGACATTTGATAACCCTGACTAAAATTGAAAGAATTTTCTTGCTCAATTAACCTCATTTTCTTACCCAGCATTCTGGAGTAAATGCAAGAAAAATGCAGACACTGTGAAAATCATTCTATTTACCAGGTGCACTCTTTTTTTTTAATACTTTGTCACAAGCTGTCATACTGCCTTGATGGTTATGATGCAAAAAAAAAAAATATTTCAAAAGAACAGAGAAAAAGGAGCCATTGTTGTAGTTTCATGGGTTATCACAGCAGTAATGGAATGAAGTTAGCCATCTCCTCCCTTGAGACTGCTGTAAAGAATAAAGATATACTTCATTGCATTCTAATGGGGGAAAGAAATCTTGGGCTATCTTTGGAAAAATCATTTTTAGGGTATGGAAGACAGGTGCTTGTTAAACTCTTTGCCTTCAAGCAGAAGGCTGGGAAGCAGCCCCTGCTCATCAGACTTCATGGGGGAACATGGTGGGTCATAGCTTTGGGATTTGGGCTCAACAGCACATGGAGTAGTAAAACAGGATCACTGCATTCAGGCAACACTGTCAAATAGCAATCTCTACAGAACAATCATCTGGATTTACAAGATAACATTTATTTCCTATGCTTAAATCAGGGTACAGGATTGAGGGCTGGTCTCTCTACACTTTCAGCTTCCCTGGGGTATTTTAGAACTCCACAGCTCCTTCCCTGCAGTGCAGAGTGAGGCTCTGGCTATGTAAACCAAAGGAGCTCCAATCAATTTTCAGAATTCCACTGGTAAAACTATTTACCCACATTACCTGTCTCTATTGTGCCTTAATTTGGTGTTATGCCTTCTTAATTATGATCCCTTCCAGAAGAAAATGTCACACTTCTTTCATGAAAAAAGGGATTGCCTATAGAGGTAATGCATAAACAAGTAGTGGAATTAGCTATTTAAATTCTGACAGTAAAAACAATCAAAGTAAAAGTAAAGATATGTATCTTGAAAATGAAAGAGAAATTTCTTATCCAGCAACACCCATGTGACAGAACTATTGCCTATCCAATGTACCACATACATACTAAATGTCCACTAGTGTGTATGTGCAGACACTGTGAAATCAGGAATTCTTCCCAAGCTTGTCAAACACTAAAAACTTCTTTCTAGTGATGCAGCCCCTGATGAAATCATTCTCCAAATTAATGACTCCATGAGAGGGAAGATTTGATCTCTGACCAGTCACCATGTTGAACACTCAGTGATCCATTTCTTGCTATGCAGACCCAGGTGACTGCCAGGCTGTTCCTTTTAAAAAGGTGAAAAAAACAGAGGTCAGATGATAAACAGGACAAAACAGGATTTTACACTGGAGATCAGAGGCACCTATAGCACCTTCTCACATAACTGCCTTGTGAACTGTTAAATTTCTGGTTTCTCAGTAGTTTGCTTGGAAGTGATCACCATCCAGTTCCTGCAGTCTGTCATTTAAAATTCAGCAGTCAGTAAGCAGAAAGAAAGAACAGATAATACAAGAAAAGGGAACAAATAAAAGGAGCATGCTAGAAAGTGAGCAGATTGGGAGGCATCATTCTAGAACCTTCACATCACACTATAACCTGAGCTGTTCTAGAAAACATAAGGACTGTGTATGCTGAAAAGCTACAGTTCAGTTCCCTCAGCTTTAGGTCATCACATCTAGTCAATTATTAACAGCAAGAGTCATACCATAAATACATACTGCTTAGCCTTTGAAATAGTTCTTTTTGTTCTTTTTGCTATTGGGAGGCTCTTGTCAAACGACCAAAAAGGACCTTCTGATTTCTTAAGAGTATTCCCAGCCACAGCTCATTTGTCCAGGTGTCAGCCTTTCCTTTATTCTTAATGCTTTCATGGTATTTGCCTGTGCATATTTTAGAGAGTAGTTATGCTTCCTCTACACCTTCTTCTAGCTAAGCCTGTCAATTCAAGCTGTTCCAGCACAAATAATTCTCTCTTCTTACTGATTATTTAAATAACACATCACACATCACCACAAGCACAGGTGATTTGTTCATTTTAGGAAGAAGCATCTTTTTGCTTCAGCTATTCTGTGCTGTTCCAGCTGCTCTTGACTTCTAGCCTCTGAGTTCCTCATTAACAGTTTCATGAACTGGTGTGGTACTGGAAACAAGTGATACTTCTGTCCTGCCCATGATAAAACCTTGTTTTCCTGGAATGAGAGGTAGCCAAGGAAGCAAATTTTTTTTTCCTCTTTTTCCTTTTTTCTTTTTTTCTTTTTTATTTTTTTTCCCTTTTTCTTTTTTATTTTTTTCTCTTTTTTTCTTTTTTCTTTTTCTTTTTTCTTTTTCTTTTTCTTTTTTCTTTTTTTTTTCCTTTTTTCTTTTTTTCTTTTTTCTTTTTTCTTTTTTCTTTTTTCTTTTCTCTTTTTTCTTTTTTCTCTTTTATTTTTTCTTTTTTTTTTCTTTCCCCCTTCCCTCCCCCCATTCAGTGCTTTCATCAAGCCCTGAAGAAAGCTTTTCAGCAAAGGGTCCCTAGTCCATAAGGACAGCAGGGGTTTCTGCACTAGATTAATACTTCATAATATCCTAAGCTGCTTGAGGTTTTCCTGACACTTTAGGGAAGCAGATGAGGTTTTTCTTGCCCTCTAATACCATAATGATTTCACCAACAGGTAAAGTCCTTCTCACTTCCTTCCCTTTGAGGTGTGAAAGTGGCAGCATCCCCAGAATGGCCCTAACCTGCTGCTGCTCACCCTAACCTGAAGCGTGTGTTTGTATCATATAACAAACAAGTTGTCACGGGGACCCTGTGTTGCAGCCCTTTTTTCCACCTTGGCTGTCTCACAACCAGTAATGTGATTCTGGGACTGCAGGTTCCTCACTCATGGGAAAGCAGCTCGGTGATTCACAGAATAATATTAATAATCATGAATCAAAATATGTGTTCATCTCTCAGTACAATTAAATTTTACCTTCTCACTTCTGCACTATCCTCTGCCTAACTCAGAATCAACATGACTGCTGTGCACACATCTTAGGAATCCAAAATGCTTTTTATTTCCACATCACTTTGCCTTCTAATTTGCTATAAGATGTTCCAGAAGGTAACTATTTCTGCTGACTCTGAAGAATTCAACACTCAACATATCTTCCTTTCCTATAATGTGCAATAAGAATGCATTGATTTTAACTGTTTGCAAAATAGAGGCTTTTTAAAAGTCATATTTTCTGCAAATCTGGCATGCTAATTTCCCATGTGTGATTGGTTCAACATGCAGATACTCAATAGTAAATAAACCCCAAGGTTTACAAAAAAGGATTTCTGAGTAAGTTTATTAGGTTAAAAACTGTTTTGTTTTGGTGTGCCACTGTTGTTGTTTTTTCTTGGTCCCACATGGAGAGCAAACATGGCCTGGAAGAGTGTTATGTCAAGTACCTCCCATCATGCATTGTCGCTGCTCAGTGAACTGGACTCTAAAAAAAGTAATTCCTCATTTTCATCTTGACTAGGATTCCCCTTTTCTTTGCTGTGAAGCTGCACTAATCCTTCATTCAGCACAACCCACACCCTCTGGTTCCACTCGGAGTTCTCCCTTTCTAACGTCATTGTATTCTTTATCTGGGCCTTCTTCTTCCAATAGTACTCCTTGAAAGCTCTTTCACAGACAAGAAAGGACCAGCTCCATAATGGCCAAGTTGGCCCTTTTCTTTTCTCTCTCTTTTTTTTAAGCTTCCGACTGAGCTTTGCTATTTAATCTTCTTGAGGCGTTC
Source organism: Oenanthe melanoleuca (assembly GCF_029582105.1). Taxonomy (NCBI): domain Eukaryota; kingdom Metazoa; phylum Chordata; class Aves; order Passeriformes; family Muscicapidae; genus Oenanthe; species Oenanthe melanoleuca. Next base: position 11,243,242 of record NC_079336.1, read on the forward strand.
AAGATGTCACTTGCCTCTGATGACTATAGACAAAAGGGAAATCCATCCAGCTTGAATGCAGTGTATACTTGAATACATAGGGTTGCTTTGAAGAGAGTTTCTTGAAGTCTCTGTGTTTCATTGGCTGTCCTGGTGGCCTTCATGCAGGTCTTTATGTGAAATCATATGCCCTTTCACAGATCAGGTTTCTTGGAAAGTTACCTGAATTTTTTCACCCCTAAATGTTATCAGGTGAGATATAAATCAAATGAGAAATTTTTTTTCAGTCAGGTGTTTCTAACTAATGAGAATTTCTTCCTCACCAAGAGGATAGATGAACACTTGATGCTTTGTGGATGATTTGACTGCTGAGCTGGCACATATTTTACAGGTAGCAGTTCTATATTTTCCCTTCTTGCTGCTGCAAGCTGAAAAAAGGGAGAAGAAACAGAGGGCAGAGTGCAGCAACCCCTTGCTCCAGGCCCTCCAGGCCCTGTTGGAACACTAAAAATTTAACATTTGCCTCTCTGTAAATGCATTACATCAAGACTAATTTCAACTTCCTGTATTTTAGGAAACCTGAAACATTAATACAAGGTTTTTAGTAAATGTAATGGACAGTATAGGCAAAATGCAGTTACTTATAAATGCTCTATATTATATATATTCTTTAGAGCACCCTGGTTTTACTGAAGTGCTGAATGCTCCAAGACAAGTAACACTTTAGCTGCTGGTTACCTATGAATATTTATACAGAATGACGACAGGCTGGGGGTGGGAAGGATGTGGATGAACAGGTATTTGTCCAAACAGGTAATCAGTCAGTATGGATTGCATAGCCTTTGTATAGATTCAGCTTCATTAATTTATTTTTGTGTCACAGCTATATCGAAAATTCTAGAAAAACAAGGAAACTGGTTACATCCATTGCAGCGTGGATGAAAGTGCAAGCACTTTTATTAAATAGAAATATAGGAATTTCTGCATTGAAATATTAATCTACCAATTCCTAGCATTGATCAGCAGAAGAAAACTCTCAGTCTTTGTAGAGATATATACAACTTTTCATTTCCCATATCAATCATGAGAACAAGTTGAAGTTCATATAATGGCCAGTTCCATTTACCCTAATTGTGAAGGACTTAGCCTGACTGTTTGCATTACAGACTGTGGCCACTGGGCTCTCAGTAGGGGTTTTTGGCCTACTCCATCCCGTAACAAACCCATGTTCATGCGTCGATTCAGATCCATCACCCTGAGATAAACTGTGAATATTGCCCTTTGTCCCAAGCTGCATTCTTTCATGCATTGTGTAGTGACTATTTAAGGATTTAAAGGCTCATTTGCACAATTCTTTTGTCAGCAGCCTGGGTGCAGAATGGAAAAGTGATGGCTTCTCTGTCTGGGTTATGCCCTGAAGCTCTTGTGAGAGGAATCTACATACATAAGTTTTTCTTACACATGCAGAATGTCAACACTAAAAAAAAAAATGACCTGTCTGTTTCTGTAGCTTAAAAGGTTATGGGTTAATATAAGATGTGATTTGTTTTCCTCTTTTGTGGCATTTAAAAAAAAAAATCAACACTTGAAAACAAACAGTAAAGGAAGACAGAAACACTGGGTATTTAAAAATTCAGCTGATTAAGGTTGCTGGAATTTGCAAAATAAATCTCCTCCTCTGAAGGAGATTGATAACATTAATAATTTAGATGCTCTCTATTGCTTAGGAAATGTAGGAAAAGATAATATTTCAAAGGTCCATCTCATCTGCCCATTATGCATGTCTGTTTTGTTAATACATGTTTATTTATAAAAAAAAAAAAAACCTTGAAATTACAGTAGTTTGGTGCATAATGTGTGTGGGGGGTGTGTGTATAATGATATGCATTTATTTATTTATTTTAGAAAAAGGTCTTGTTATTCTTCACCTCACAGCAAAGTTGGTTGGAAGGTGACAGAAAAGGTTAACATTTGGGGAAATCACCTCCTTGCACTCTAGCTGAGGACTCAGCAGGCTGTGCTTACTCCATCTGAACAATTTATCTGCCTTATTTATTTTACCAATGATTTTTATTTGACAGAGATGGATGTGTCATTATGTTAATAAAATTTACAGTAATTTCTCACAAATAAGCAGGATTTGAAAGCAGATAGCAAAGTCATATTTTAGCAAACTCAAGCTGCTTAGCTAGTACACCTGACTTGTGGAATAGCATTGCCCTTTTCCATACAGCATTTTTCATCAAGGTTTATGACTCAGAGTGCTTAGCAATTGGCTGCACTCCTTTTTCAATGTTTTCTAAATAAATTGTTTTGTAATGTGTCTCGTATCATTTGGTCTGAATAAAATGTGTGACGCAAATGGCTCACGCAGCTGCTGAAAACCTTGAAACATGCAAGACTGTGGCCTTCAAAGTAAATCTGGTTGATATTTTTAGGCTATTATAACCACAATGATATGATTATTAAAAAATAAATACACTTTTAGGCTCTACTATTTTCCACCTACAAGTTATTAATATTAGACTGAATACTGAATTCTGTCCAGACTAGTTTTAGTTGGACTTGATCTGATTTTAATCAAACTCCAGCTATTGTTTTTTTTAAATAGTTTGTTGGTGTATTCCATTTTTATATCAGTCATTCATCCCCTCTGCTCTGCAAATATGATGAGCTTTTTTCACCCAAATGTTCGCTTTTCCCAGAGTCATTAAACCATTTTCTAACCTAATGTGTGTGGTCAAAGTCTCTAAAGATACCATATTCATCAAATTTCTCTTAGCTGGAGTCCAGGCACCATCTGGTAACAAATGGAAGTAAGTGATATGTTTGAAATGATGATATTAGTGGACCAGTTGTTTTAATCAACCTACAACCAAGGCTGATAACCAGTGCAACCCTTGCTAAAGCCTCTGACTGTTATGGTGACCATGACTTCCCCCTGTCTTTCTCCACTTCCATGATTTTGATTCATGTTTAACCTTGTGTTACAGATTACAGGTTGTGTGGCACAAGAGCAGACACCAGTCCTGCAGGATCTCAAGGACTAGGAATGCTTGTCATGGAAAAGAAGTGTAACTGCCTCAACAATCAGTTTTAAATCTACTTCCAGTGAAACATCTGCCTGTTTGATCTTCATACAGAGATTGTTGTGATGTTTTGGGTTTTTCTGAACCAGTAAAACAAGAATGTAAGTGATTTGAACACTAGGAATTATTAATTTGTAAGTAGCTTTATAAAGAACACATTAAAACTACATTTACAAAGTAGTAATATTTTTTTTTTGTCCTTCTATTTGCTAAGCTCTAAGTAGAATGTTGAGAAATAAAAAGCAGAAAAATTTTGAAGTGGTTACTTCTGATATGATTGCAGATCCTTAGAAGTTATGTAGAGCCTGGTCTTTCTGTTTTTCAAGATTTGTCTGTCATCCTTAAGCATAATGTCAACTGCTGGTCTCCCCTCCAGGGAATTCCGTGAACTTTTTTGCTATGATACATGCCTCATTTAAACATTTGTATTGCTCTTCTTTTTTTATTACATTCCTTAGCCTGAAGATATGCAACATCACGTGAATCCCAATGCAATGTGCTCTCTGACAGACTGATGTCACTGACACGAGGTAGCCTTTGAACTCTGGCTCAGGGTCTTGGCTGTGAGCAATGGCTGTACCAGAGAGGATTCTAAATATTGCCCCAATTTCAGAATAATGGGGGCTGAGCTCTGTCTTGATCCCATTTCTCCAGCTGAATGCAAACGACCACTTGAAAATCTTTGTCTCCAATATGTAGTGATAGTTCATACAACATATAAAATATTCTGGTGTCCAGGATAAACATCCTGTTCCTGATGGCAACAGAAATGGTGAGTGGTTCTAGGCTCTGCCAGCTCCTAAGCTGTGCACAGGTCTGGGAGAGTGCTTGCTGGCTGTCAGGGCCCATACTAACAATATCATGACATGGGTGATAGAGCTCCAGAGGCTTGGACCTGGTGCATTTACCTACAGGAGAATAGCCACAGCCTGAGAACCATCACCACCAGGGTGGAAAAAAATGGTCAGGTGAAGGAGAATGGGGTCTATGAATTTGTTACAGTGCTATCATATTGCTGATGGGAGCAGGGAGCCAAGCAATGGATAGGACAAAACATAATACAAAGAGCAGCAAAGACAGTAAAACAAACCAATTATCATAAGGTTACCTTTCTATTTTCCCCTGATTACTTTTGGCAGCTCCCCACCAAACCTCCCATTTTTTTGATCACCAGTCAAGAGTGCATAACTGCACAGGTACTGAATAAATAACATTGTGTGTTCCTGTGCCCCCCTCCCAGTGTCATCTGCAATGTTCACCTGATATGGATGCCTGTCCCTCACACAAACTGCTCAGACACTTTCTCAAAATGTTCCTGCACATTGCCTGGGGATGCATGCTGCTCATAGGTGCTCAGAAGTGGCCAGCCTGTCTTAGAGCCAGGGATTTTTTAGTATCCACCTGAATCCTGGCCATGCCATGCCCATTGGCCACTGTAGAGCACAACTGTGCCTGAGTTATTTTATTTTACAGCTCACACATAGTCTAGGTGTCAGATTCAAGGCTGTGAATTCCCACAGCTATGAATTTTAGAATCCCTTTACAGCTCTTGCCCTAACTGTCTAATCCCATTGACTTTGATAGGAGTTATGCACTTAGACACTTCCACAAAGGGCTCTTAGTGGAATTTTTTAGATGTTTATATATAAACATATATGGTTTTAAGAACAAGGTCTGTAAACTGTAAATTTTTGGTCTATAGCTGTAGTTTAATTTGTCTTCAAAACTACAGTGTGGTGACACTGTAGAAAATATGTCAGCATAAAACATAGAGAATTACATTCATTATCCATGTTAGTTTACTTCATTATACTTACACAGTAATGCCTTTAGTGTAAAAGAAGTTAACTAGAGGCATTAGTACCCATAAATATGTATTTTGAGGGCATTATTTAATTTGTTTTAGTTTTTCATGTTATCTCTTCCACCTTGCCCTTTCAAACTTTGTTTTATTTTTATTCTCACTTTGGCACTTTTAACTGATAGTATAACAATATTTGCATTTAATAATTTGCATAATATAATTGTAACAAACTTTAAAATAAATGAAAGCTTGCAGATTACAAAACTGCAGAGCTCAGCAATACTTGAGCATACACAGAGAAGAATGATGCTGATAAGGCAGTCTGCCTTGTTAATTAGTGGAGTAAAATCTGGTTCCTTAAGCCACAAAACTAAGCTAATTAAGACAGAAGAATTTGAACACAAATTGAAAGTGATCTTTTTTTTTTTTTTTTTTTTTTTTTCCTCAGCTGTAAAGAGTTTTTCTCCAAAAGTGCCATATATAATACAGTGTATCTTGGATTTATTCCAAGAAGAATTGTGAGCCAGTGCAGAAAGCCATGCTGGGATTAACAAATACATAAAAGAATTTGCACTAGGAGTACAGCTGGAAATAAACAGTGTAAGATGACCTAACATTTAATTTATGTTTACAAGAGGAAGAGAAATATACTCAAAATTAAAATGGAAGATGTCTAACTCTGCTCTGCTTGAAACTGCAAGAATTTGAGAGGCAATTGAAAAAATTATATTTCATCCTCATTGCACAATACTCTTTTGTGAGCAGAATTAAGTTCTTCAGCCCTGATTTTACATTTCAAACTTCCATATGATATGAAGGGTATTTCTTACCTGGAGAAATACTATTCTATGTCTCTTTGAAGTACAATAATCTATCTTTCCTTTCCTTCTTGTCTCAGCCTTAGTATACCTCTAGTCATCTCCTGCCATTGACACCCAAACGTGGGGTCTGTTCAGTCCTCCTATTATATTTTGCCTTATTTTTCCTGAGCTACCTCTCCTTCCTACACACCACCGTGTGCTCTCTCTGTGCCCCTGGATGCTGCATTTTCCAGTAACATTCCTCACATTGTTTTCCTAGACAGTTCCTTTGTTCCTTCTTGGGCACCCTCACTGCAGCTTGTTCACTTCTGCCTCTTATTCACTCTCAGCTCTGTCCCTTAATAGTCACCTACCCTCTACCATGGCATCTTTCTGCAGTCCTGGAAAGACTGGCATTTCCCTAGGAAGCTTGGGATTAGTAAGTGCAAAACTGTTGTAGTATTTCCCTAAGAAAGCTTGGGATTAGTAAGTGCAAAACTGTGACTCCACTTGCATAAATAACACTGATCTCCAAACTTCCACAAGTTAGAAGAAAACCAAATTCATCTTCCTTTCAGTGAAGAAATTAATCTTCCTTTCAGTGAGGAAATTCATGAACAAAATTCAGCATTTGGACCCAATTTTCAGCTTCCAACCATCCCTGTACTAATTTATATAGATGCACCCAGAAAGTTTGAAAGATGAACGCCTTGGGCAATTTCAGTGGAGATTACTGTAAATCTTTGTTGCTACAGTTATTCTGGGGACAGACAGAAGTTGTGGCTAGCTTGGCATCACTTTGCATTACCACAGAAGTGAATTTTAAAATAATAATAATAATAAAGGGAGTCAGCCCAGCCACAGATAATTGACTGTGGTACAATAGCAGAATAAATAATGCTTAAGAAGAGGTCATTCATTGGGCAGGATGCTCTTAAGACACAACAAATCTTTGTTCTTAGTTCTGTAGCTTGCTAAATGAGTTAAAAAAGACACAGAGTGACCTGAACTTTAGATGCATTTGCCTTCAGTTCTGAAACAGCAGTTTTTCCTCTTGCATCACAGATTTACAGCAGAAAGGACAGTGTGACTTTTAGCCACTGCTTCAAACTGTACATTTTGAAGGAAAGCAACATGTGGAGAACCTTCATCCTTCTGTACCACTAAAGCACAACTCAGAGTAGTAAGAAATTAAGAGTCCAGGTTTGACTTCTCACACTTTTTCCATGGTTGTATGGCTATACAGTTTAATATCATGGGCTCTTGTCAATGTAAAATCAGTTAGTTCAAAATCTGCAATATATATATCACTATTGGCAAATTTAAAAGAGAAATCCTGCATGTTTTCTAACAACATATCCACAAGTTTGCCTCTTCCCAATAATTCACATGGAATGTGCAGTTCAAACAACAAAGAGGAGCTGTCTGAAATATTTTATCTTAAAATGTTACTGCTGTTTGAAAGATATTTTTAAACTCCTGTCCTCTCCAAAGACCTTATGGGGTTTTTTTCAGACTTTCACAACATATCATTTCAAGTCACTCTTTGAAGACAGAAAAGCCAGGAATTCTTGGAAATACACAGCCTAGCAAAAGAATGTTGGAGTGCATTCCTGAATAGCACTGTAGGACAGGAGCAAGCCCAGGGGCCAGTTTGAGAGAGAGTGTGCTGCCTTGGAACCAGGAGCAGGAGCAGAGCTGCAGCTGAGCTGGCTCCTGTCAGAGCCACAGAGCAAACCCCTGGAGTGGGCTCACTGTGCCTGACTTGAGTTTGCTGATTTACATTCTCTGAGACAATGTGTGGTTTCTTCTAATAATTACATGACCAGTTCTCTTAACTACTCATCATCTTCAGCATATGCTATTATGAGCTGTTTCTAAATGGGTCTTGAACATAAACATAATTCTTTGCTTATTTTCCTCTTTCATATGTGATCCAAAAATAGGCACTTGAAAGCACCCACAACTTCCCTTGTTTTAAAGGCAATTTCTTTCCAAATTGGTTAAATTAGTTCCATGACAAAAGGTCCAGGATTGAAAAAAATAAATTGGAAAACACCACTCTAGATTATTATTTGTATACACCTTGGGGAGCTGCCATGGGAAATGTTTACATAATTTACTTGAGCCCCAGTTGAGAAGAAACATCCTTAGCAATGAGAATCACCATCTTGTTAAACTGTGTTTGAAGTCTGGAAATACTTGTAAAAATCAGTATAAAAGATAATAGGGCTCAATTAATCTTTGACATAGGTTTAAGAATAGTAAATAAATGGACTCACCAGAGAAAAATAAACTTTGGATCTGATATAAATTTTCTTCAACTTTTCTGGTAGCAGAATGGAGGTAGCATAAAACCACACCTTTTGTCCTTAGTCACATGATAAAATAACATTATATCAAGAATAATTACCCAGTTAAGGACTGAAGTACACTGTTTGAATAGTAAGAATTAATTCAAGAAAATGAAAAGCAGAATATTTAAGACTTGTAAAATAACTTATTATTTAGTAAAATGCCATAGGGAAAATTATAATAAAAGGCATGGAAAAAAAATTATAGACATGAAAAATTGGGTCATCTGCATCTACATTTGTTTCCAAATATTTTTACCCAACATTTGCATCAGTGTAAAGAGTTTTGTCCATAGAGGTGTAAGCCAAAAAAATGCTGACACCCGAGGAGGATCTTTGCTATGACTTGTCTAATATAGAGATGTCAACAGGGTAGTGATAGTTTATATTGTTCTTGCTTTGATATTGCCTTTAATTTTGTGAGAGCTGCTGAGTAAAACTGACACTGAGAGAGTCTGCTAAGCCAAGTCAATGTCTCTGCTCAGAGCTCAGGCAGAACAATCAGAAAGCTCTTTGTCTCTGGGCACTTCAGGCCAGCACAGAAGTGGAATAGCTGCAGTACAACAGTCCCTACCCTGGGATGTGGGAACACAGAAAGGGATGCACTCAGATGACATGAGGAAAATGAAACACCATGGATGCACTGCAGAATATTAGGTCTAACTTACCCATCAGGACTCTTTCAAGTATGGAGGACATTTCAGAAGGAAGGCAAAGAAGCATCTCTGTGGTTGGTAGATTTCAAAGGCCACTTAATAAAGTCATTCATGTCTTGATGATGAAGAAAAACTGGAAGTGGATGCATACTGAGGTGTGAACTCTTAGGTTCAGCCAGAGGGTTCCAACACCCCCTAGCTCCCCTGTGGGTTCACCAGTGATCAGTTAGAAGCTGCTGGACAAGAAGGCAATTCAAAGTGCCATCTGTTTTTTGAGCATCTGCCCCCCACACACCAGTCAACAAGTCAAAGCAACTTCTCTTCTGGACTTTCTCGGCTGTTGGGATTACTGATGGACTGTCACCTCTTTTCCTTCTTTTCCTCTGTCCTTCACAGAACAGATGATTCCCCATCAGGCTGCAAGCCACTGCATACAAACTCATTGTTCTAATGAAGGATTTTTACAATTTCTTCATGTCCAAAGACAAGCCAGAGAAGCAGGATCCCACATGCTGCATCTGCTAAACTCATTACCCTTCTATTCCACCCCTGTAGTTTGGCAAATCCTCATGATGCCTTGTTGCATGGGATCTTCCAGCCTTTACTGACAGTTCTTTTCAGGTTCTGTTTCTCTGAGCAGCTCCCAAGTCCCAGTGAGTGATGTGAGCTTGCCTGTCTAAAGGAAGTTCTGATCCCTTTTGATCAACAGTTCATCACCAACTCCCTTTGGTGACTATTGCCTCATCTGAGCACTTTGGTCAATGTTGTTCTGGAAATATGTAGTTCACTTCCTTGTGCTTCATGAATATGGAGCTTTTAACTTTGTATTAAACGAACCTAAAATGGAACTGCAAACACAAAGATTAATATTTTGCTGCTGAGCAATGTTGCTACAAGTGATCACATTAACTAACTTATTCTGTTGCTGCTAGTCTCTGCTGTTTGACCTCTTTCTTCTGCTCTGTGTCTCTGCCATGATTGTCTCTCTTTTTGTTGGTTTATGCTCCTCTCAAAATGCATTTTAAAAGCTCTTCTATTCACTGTTTCTCAAAGTTCATAAGTATATTAAAAAGTATGAAAAAGTAGGACAATAAGTACAATCTACTGCATTTTTAAAGGTAATTTTAAAAAATTAAATACAAACAAGCATAAAACCAACCAACCAACCAACCAAAAAAAAGAACCACAAAATCCCAAACCAACTAAAAAAAAGTAAATTTCAATTACAAGAAATTGTAACAGAATGAGCACTTTTACAGTATGCATTTGGTTCATATACTGTGGAAAAACCAGACTAATTAACAAACACTAAGACTACAGTAGGTTTAGCCTTGAACTTTTTGAAGTTAATAGGTTCCTAGTATTTGGACTTTCACATATATTTTACAGCTAAATTATAGTGACAATCAATTTCAACACTTCTATCCCTGTTCCCTATGCTCTAATAAGAAGCAATTGGTTTATCTTTATGGATAAGCATTTGCAGTCATTCAGTTCATAACACTGACTATCCCTCTTTTTAGGCATCATTGAAATCCAGACTAAGCAGCCCAATCAAAGTGATCAGTTACAAAGAATTACAGGGTGTAGACAAACTGGTACATGCTGTAAAGACAACTAATCACACAGGCTTTAAGCACACTTGTATTATTATATCTTTTAGCAGGAAGTTAATTGTTCTTTTAGCTGTTTATTAAAGTAGCTACCATACAATGACTACTGAGAAAATAAAGGTAAACAGCATTTTAAAGAATTCACATAGCTTAGAACCATACGCTGGTTTTTCTCAGTGTTACTTAGTTTTCAAAATCAATAAAATCTCTCTTCTCAGGCAGCAATTGATTCTCTTATGTCAATTCTCCCTGTAAATAAATTCAGAGGGAAGGTTGTTGGATTAACTACAGTGGCAGGAGAGACTGAAGGAGAAAGTTCTGTCCCAGAAAACATTGTGGAACCACGTCACCAGGACTGTCTCATGTGGGTTAAGCAAAAAATAAAAGGAAAAAAAAAACCAAACAACCAACCCTTGCAAAGTCCAGGGGTTTTACAGGACCACTGATAGATTAGGTCTACAAAAGATCTTCTCACAGCTTTTAATTTCTAGTCAGACATGAAGGTCTGCTAACAGTTTCAAAAGGATCTGTGGGAAGTAACTAAGATCAAGTCCTCTATACATCAATAAAGTCTGTGATATTTCTGTGGAATGTTCTAGGAGCCCACAAATGAAAAATAGTTGAAAATTTCTAGTTTCAGCCCAACATTCTGAATTATGTTGGAGTCCAATATCTGTCCCATCATTCACAGAGGTTTGTCTAACATGTTCTTACAAAGCCTTGACAGGACAGGATTCTGCCACAAGTTTTGAAAGATGTTGTAGACAAACATCTGTTATTCATGATACCTACGTGGTTTTTAAATTTATATAAATCACAGTTATATAAAATATCCCATGCAAAGCTATTAATTCCCTCCAAATCTACAATAACTGAAAGGAAATGGAGGCACAATCTGACCTGGAAGACAGCAAAGTGAACATGTCAAATTTTCATTCCTGCAATGGAATTAAGCATATGAAAAAAATGTTAATTATAAGAACATTTCATAGGAAAGTTCTCCACTGGCCTTGGGAAAAAAGCCTGGTGCAAAGGAGATGTTGGGGCATGTCTACACACAAAGTGGGGGCTGCAGCTGTTTGCAGAGTTACAGCACCCATGTATTTATCCCAGATCCTGGGATAAGTATTTTTCTGAGGTGACATAACCATTGGAATTCAAGGTGACTTGTTTAAAGAGAATATGGTATCTAATCAGCTCCAACTTTTAACTGCAGTGCCCAGATGCTGCAGTTTGGTTCATTATTTTAGGATGTGGCAGTTTCAAGACTTTGTTGCAGACTGGTTCAGACAGAAAGTAGAACTTTGCCTCCACTTTCTCCTACCCCAAGGCAAGTTGCTCAATTGCTGAACTCTCTAGGACAATTTCTTCCCATATTGGGATAGAAAAAATACCAGGCATTTTTAATAAAATTTTTATTTTCCAGTTCTACTAAAAGAGGATTCTGAACCCTTGTATCTTCTTTGTGAATTCTGCAGCCACGTCTCTGGCCTAGGTATACACTGAGTTAGTGTACACATCCCTGCATTATATTGCTGGGAAAAACAGCAACTAAGTCTGGTCTTAACACACTTAAATTCTAGTGAAAATAAGATCACAGTTCATAGACTTGTACAGCTCAGTGGATCATTCAGATCCTAAATTCATTTATATAATACCCAGAAATTGATATTATTCTCAAAGCCTTGGCATCTTTTTTATGTTTTCTGCTTCTTTTTACTTTGTCATCACTTAAATACTGGCCCAAAACACTTTTTGTCAGAGAAAGAAAATATCCAGGAAGCAGATAATATAATATACTACAGCAAAGCAGAAGTACATAGACCAATTAGTTACTGTATGTGTAGTTCTTTGAAGATTTAACATTGAAGTGTTATTTAAGTGTTTTTGGTAAATAACTATAAAGTGTTGCTGTTGTTTTTTCCATCTACTAAAGAATTTGTCTGTGTTGGAGACCTTCTTTCCACAATTGACTTGTTTTATTACCTAAATCTCTACAGAAGAAACTTCAATTATTCACATGTGAATGAACATCCATATATAAATAGTGGTGGACTCTTAAAACTATTCAAAATATTTAACTCATAGATAGCAATTTTCATGAGACTAAGAATCCTGCAGCTGGTATGATACAACATAGTTTCTAGTTTTTATTTTTGTACTCCTATTTTTTCTGTATGCTTTTCATTTTCATGATGACTCAAATAGTTAATATAGCACATGTATTAAATTAAATCCTTTATGCATATTTTAATCTTGTGACACAAAAGGTCTATGAAATATTTGGTATGAACTGGAAAGAGCATATGATTGTACAAAATTATTTCATAAGAAGTGTATTGGGTAATTTACATAATTAGAAAGGGCATAAACAGATCACATGTGAAAAGTGAAGTGTGATGTAAACACCTTCTCCTCAAATAAATGCAGTTTATTCAATGAGGTTTATTCAATTAGTAGCTCTGAACAAGCTGTGTTTTGAGCAAGTTTCATGTGACAAATAACTGGTAGATGGTTCTGACTTACAAATCCAGGTCTATCATTTTCTAAGAACATTTCCCAGTTTGCTGTCTGTAAGCCAGCCCTTCAAATTTTGTGGTTATTAATTGCTGCTTCTTTAAAGTGAAGGTTTAAAAAGAGCCTGTTCCTTTTTGTCAGGCCCTTTTATTTTCTCTTAAATAATGCTTATTTTATCTTTTATTCACCTTACTCCTTAGACAACTTGTCATTGTATTTGTGTTGGTTAAGTAAAGTACCTAGGACTTCAATTATTAAACAAAGCCATTTTTTACCACATAAAGTCACAATAAGATGGAACCTTCCATTTAAGTATATATCATAGATAGATAGATAGACAGACAGACAAACAGATGTATGTGAAACAATCATTAGTGTGATTTCATTGTGATATGTTTAATTTGCCAAGTTTCAGAAGGTTTTTCTGTTGCCTAAGGAATTATCCAGCCCTCATGATTTGATATAGTCACAATTTGCTAAAGTAAAGAAAAACTTTTGCATCTTTTTCTCTTTCCCCTATAGGTAGCATCAATTAACTAAATCCAGGTGAGCTCCATTGTGCTTTCTGGATGAGTGCAGAAATTACTTTTTCAGCCTGTTCTGATGGTGCTGTAATGCATTCACATATTCCAGAGCTCATTTATTCAAGAGCAAACTTTGTATTGTTTTGAATTTGTGGGAAGTGTCAAGTGTTTGAAAGAACTTTGTTTGTATTGTGCTTTGGTAAATGTTTTTGGTTGGTTAAATGTGAGACAATATGAGTATGGTTGATCCCTTTTCTCTTGTACTGTAAATGCTTGATATTTCCTCTCTGAATTACAAGTGATCTCTTTTCTAGAGAGGAGCCTCAGATGCATATAAATTATTGTGGCACTTGTTTGCTAAAATCTTTGGGTGGCACACTGCATGTAAACATTCCAGTGTTCTCCAAGTTGTTCCAATAATTCTGAGCTGTTTATTTTACCTTCAACTTTTAAATTCCATTATAATTATAATTCACAGTTCTTCTTATCACACTCAATCAGAATCACAGAATAATACAATGGTTTGTTTAGAAGGGACCTTAAAGATCACCTAGTTCCAACCCCTCCACCATGGACAGTGATACCAGACCAGGTTACTCAAAGCCACATCCAACCCAGCCTTGGAGATTTCCAGGGGTGGAGTGTCCAAGACTCTTATGGCAATCAGGTTCCTCACCAGCCTCACAGTAAATAATATCTTCCTTATATGTAATCTAAATTTCTTTCAGTTTAAAGCCATTTTCAGCATCACTATACAGGAAAGAGAGGCAATACCAGCGTTCCATACAAGGCTCACAAGAATAACTTCATTAAATTTGAAGTACTGATACAGCTATTTTAAGTACTTATTTCAGATGTTATTAACTTCATATCATTTTGGAAGCTTTACAGACACATTGGGACATTGTGATTGAAACACAAGGATTGGAGGGTCATTTAGAGATAACATGCATAGTATGAGAAAAAAACTGGCCTAATGCAGTAGCAGGTAACACTGCTCCCAGGAGATATTTGTCTAAGCAGTTCTTAAATGCTATTACAGCTTCTGATAAATTCTGTTTCAGTGCTTAAAAATCCCTGCCTAACAAACCCCTCTTTTCAAGCTAGATCATTCTTGCTGCATTTTACAGTATTTATAACAGATGTAGTGAACAATATCCAACCTTTTTGCTGCTTACTATCTTTAACTTATAAAACATTTTCAATCTTCATTTCTTTATACTAAATAATTCCAGTCTTTTCAGACTTTCCTCATAGGTGATGTTTTTGCCAACTTCACTGCTCTCCTCTGGACTCTTCAGCTTGTCCACATCCCCTTTGAAAAACACTTGAGATTAGGAACTGATGCCTGGAAAGGCTGACCTGGAACAGGAACTAAACAGGGCAAAAAGAATAAAATAGGTATTAATTGAAGGGATACACCTTGGCTGGGGCTACATCCATTCTAAGATGAATTCCACTCACAAGTTTTACACTTTTATAAGTTTTAGTTCATTTATATACTGGGCTATATTATCCAACCACAGCCCCAGGCTATGAAGTATCAACCCCCAGACTTGCTCCCTTTCCTTAGCCATTTATGTTTTTGCTTTTTGGGTACTGGTTGTCCTTGATTATGTAGCTTGGAAGAGATTATTTTATCCAACCACCCTGTGAAGAGGGCTTACTAACACCCAACACGGTTTCAGAGTTACATACCCAGCAGCAGTGAGTCTGAAAAATAAAAAAGCTAAAACCCAAGGCATCAGTATAGATTAGACAGACAGAAAACAGGCAGACAGACAGGCAGACAGGCAGAAACTCTTCACTGTGTTGAGATACTGGGACAGGTTCCCTGGGGAAGTTTCTCTTTGTCTGAGAGCCCCTTAATTTCCAAATATACTAATTCAGAGGGAAGGATTGATTTTCTCCATTTTCAAGGAAAGGCTCTGCTTTCCCTAGCAGACACCTGTCTTTCAGACTGGGACAATGAGGAAATAATTCTGCATTTGATACAAAACCCCAAACTGTAGGATGTGGAGCATTAAAAGAGCAATGGGCTACAGCTCAGGCAATTCTATTCAGAGACAGATTTTTCCACCCCTCCTGGTTTATTTAGGATAACATTCCAGGATCCATTCACCTGACAAAGGACAACAGGGAATTAACCAATTCTTCATGTAAATCTAATTTTGTCAACAGCCAAGATGAATTTGGATCAAATACTTGACAATGCTGACAGTCCCATCATGCTTTCTGAGTGAGCAACACCAGAGGTCCATTTCAGACTGCACAAAGGACAAAGACCTATCAGAGTTTGATTTCAAAAATACCCTAAAGTTTTTCTAAAATATGCTGCTTTTTGATAAATTTTTTATGTTGGTGTTGTTGCAACAAACCACAATGTCTCTAAACTCTTAGGGTAAAACCATGGTTAAGCAGCATTTTACCTATAACCCTCAATCTGGTATTTCACCACTGTCTGCTCAGCAGTGTGGCACTGGGAACTGCCAGATTATCAAAAGGTTCCTCATCATTAAACTGCAGAGGTTGCTTTTGACTGACTCCCTTCACACCCACTCCTCCTGGGAGCTGGAACAAATGCTCTGATAGGCTGGGTTGTAAAAGGTCATTAATGGGAAACAGTGGTTTTCAATTTAATGCTCTCAACATAACATAGATTATTAATTATCATGGAATCATAAGCTTTAGCAAAAAGATACTCAATTGCTTCAAAACAAGAAGTAGCTGCAAGATTACCAAGGAATTTATAATGACAGAATGTTATCTGGTATGACAAAGGGACCACAGACCTCAGTACCAAGGCTTTTGAGGGGTTTCCTTTTAAAGTCTGCTCATTCTCAAAAGAGAATCACTCTGCTAATATTGCTGAGCTTCTCTGGCAAATGTGTTCATCAAATAAATAATTTACATTATAAAGGCATGGGACAAGAGATGCACAAAAGGCATGAAAGGTGATGTTTTTATACAGTCTTGCCATTTAAAAAATTGAGGCAATAAGAATGGTAATTTTTGCTCACTCAAAGCCTGTGTTAATTCCTATGCAAACATTCAGAGCTACCTGTGACAGCAGAAGTGTTCTAGAATACAATGACCCTGTGAACTATGCATTAGGAAAAGATGTATTTGGAATAAAGTTTTAACAGTTCACAAGGAGAATTCACCCTGGCTGTCCTCGTTTTCCCATCTATGAGTCAATATGAAACCAAATGCTCAGTGAGCTGGATGACTAATTTGTGCTATAATTCACAGTCACTGCATGATACTACTTTGTATATATTATTTCAGGGAAGGAAGGAGGGATGTCATTGAAGTTATGAGCATTCTTAACTGCATAAGTTCATTCATCTCCTCTTTCATTATTTGCACTACATGTAGCTTGGTTGCAAGACAGATGCTGATGTCTAGACTCAGACAGATCTTTGCACAAGTGTAACCTGGCCTTTCTTCTGAACCTGTAAGAACAGTGTCTTGCTGAGGCATGTTTAGGACCAGATTTGTAGTCTTTTAGTCTCTAGAATTAGAAGCATACTATGTGTCATCATTGCAATACCAGTACTAACTGAGAGAGAGTTATTCTCAATTTCCAAACCAGGACCAGGCAAATTTTAAATCCCCTTGTATAACACATCCTGGTTTTCAGTGTACCAGATTACCACTTTCAAAGCCTTTCAAAACTCTTAGCCAGCATGTTCATTGCTTTTTTCCTCTATCAGATCACACATCATCCACTACTTCCTCCTTCTTCCTGTGGATGTCAGCCAGAATTGCCTGTCAGATTTGTTCTCCAATAAGCCTCACACTTATGTGTCTGTCTGTTCACGGAATAGCTCATTTACCGAAAATAATAAAATAATAACATTTTTTAATAGCATCTATTATGACATCTTATTTCTTTAAAAGTGTAGTAGCTAGAGTTCCTGAACAGGGTGGGGAAACATGCTTTTTTGAGTTTTTTCTGTCAGAAAAGCATATTTTGCATTTCAAGAGGCAAGTCTAAAGGGAAAAATAGAATCAGATTGTCTTCTTCTTGTCTTTTAGTCCCTGACTTTTTAAATACTCACTGTTTAATTTTCCAGCTCCAGGAGGAAAGATGGAAAGGAGCAGGAGTACATCCTTGGCCAGGATGTTGAAGAGCATTTGGTAAGGACAGTATCTTAAATGATGAGACCAAAACTCCCAAATCTGGAGACAGCAAAGATCCTTACATTTTCTAGGAATATGTTATAATCAGAAGGTTATTGCAAAATATCAATAATGGCATGACCTTTCTGTAGCTTACTGGGCAGGTAAAACAGAGATAAAACTTTTGATTAAACCAGGGAATGGCAAATGCTGGAAGGAGAGAGGAGTGTCCAAGAGCAGACTGACTCAGTAGGAGTTGTTCTGAGAGTGTGTACCTTTAACTAGAATGTTAAGGCTGAAAGGAATAAATTATAACAAACTAAACAACCAGGATAAGCTTCTGAACAACTACCAGGAGAAACCTTCAGTGTGTTGAATGTCTGCAGGGTGGATGTCTGTACCTGTGCTAGTCACCAGGTCCTTCTCTAAGAAAAGATTGATCTAATCTTGTTTGCACATCTGTTCTAGATAATGGATTGCAACTTACAAGTGTCTATTTCTCTCAGTTGATATAAAAAGACTAGAAAATTTGGGGAGATGTAAATATCTACTTCAAGTCAAAAAAATAAATAGATTTACAATAACAGAGAGTGTGCTGCAGCACTGTCTAAAATGTTCTAGGAATTCTAGTGAAGTGTATTAGCTTCAGTCAGGAGCTGTCACTCTGGTACAGACAGTGCCAAAGCACTACTGGGGAGTAGATGCTTGATGGAACATTCTGACTTCAGAATTTATGAATTTATGAGTAATTAATTTAAAAAAAAAAAGTAATGGACAATTGGTATAGCAGCACAATGTCAAGTGTCAAACAGAAAAAGATTAGATGTTGATGCCAGGCTGATGGCTGTTGGTAGCACACTGCAATAATCAGTGTGGCTTTACTATTTCCTACATATTTCAGACAGGTTAGATGATAATTTTTTCCAATACCTTAATTTTGTCACCCTTCTCCAAATTAATATTTAAAAAGAATTAACAGCAGTAATAACAATAGCAACAGCAACAAGAACAATGAATCAACAATAACAACAATAATAATAATAATGATAATAATAATATAATCTGTTCTCTTTCTCCATGCCTTGTTGCCATTAAAAATAGATGCACCTACAAAACTTTTATAATCATTGTTACTGTTAGTAATATCCACCCAATTTTGTAGTAATTCTTAGATTGAAATGGTTGGGGATGTTTGTTTGGTCTTATCATTGCAAGAATGAGAGGTGAAAAATTAAGATTCTCTTTCTATATGAAAAAATTGGGTAACACTGACTGACAAGTCAGTTTAGCACTGAAGACTGAGGTATTTTTGTGCTCCTGCAAGACAGCTGTAAGAGTTCCATCTATCATTGTCTAGAAACTGCTGTTAAGTTCCACACATGGGAGCTGCTGCAAAACACCTGGTCTGCTTGAGGAAATACCCACTAAAATTTTTCAGGAGTGAGATCTACCATCCTTGTTTACAATTGGGACATGGTTCTTTTGACTTCTTTACAAGCTTTTCAGCCACTCTGGAGCAAGGTAGAAGCATATGAACAGTTTAAAACATATTCATAGGAATGCACCCACAGCCCAGCATGTATGGTAATGCAGCTTGAAGGGACCTCAGAGGTGTTTGCTCCATCCTCCTGCTCAAAGCAGGGTCAGAAATGAGGTCACACCAGGTTGGTTAGGCTTTAATTTATTTATTGGGTTGGTTATTAGGTTTCCTGGCTCGAGGAATAATTCTTGAGAAACATGGGCTTTTTTCACATGTCTTTTTGAGCTTTTATCCACAGCCTGTCTGTCAGCTGCTGAGGTGTACTGAAATTTCTCCTTTGCCTGCAGGCATAGTAATAACTTCAGCAGTGAATTATTGAAAATACTTTCTGCTTCTATTATATCCCCTGTTTATTATATCAGAGTCAGTGTTAATAACAAGAATAATAACAATAATAACAATACTGAGAAACAATATATAAAATATTAATAAAAATACTGGAAGAACAAGAGGGTGTACTTATTTCTTGTGGCATTTTCAGAGGATTCTAAATGCAGCCCATGAAACTTGGGTGGTAATTTTTTGTTCCAATTTGTAAACATCCAGTTGAAATAAAAAAAAAAAAAAGGTAGAAACCACTAACAATAATCTAATGTTGAAAATATTGCTTAGAATATCCAGTTCAAAGGGTGTCCTACCTGTAATGGTAAAAGTGGCACTTGTAATCTCTGTTGTCAAAATGGTTCTTATACCCCACAGGGTTATTGTGACAGAAAGGATCATATTAGGCACATCAGGTCTTCATACTAGTGGAAACAGATTTTCATACCTGCACAAAGGAACTACTGCTGCTTAGCCTTTTTAAATAATTGTAATTAATTTTCATCTAAAGAGATATTATTCTGCCCAAAACTCCCTCTGTTTTTCTTAGCTTAACATAAGGCTACATGCCTTGATTAGGAGAGCTGGATGTAGCTGAAGTGTATTTATGACATCTAATATAGAAAACCCTTCCATTTGCATATTTATACGAGCATTTCATGAATTAAACATCGAGCAATACAAACATCCCCATTTTACTGTATTCTTATCATCACAAAGAAGCTGAGACTTACAGTGTATTGTGTTTGATCAAAGTGATCTTGGAAGGGAAAAGGGAGGTGTAATCTTGACCTTTTCATATCCCTTCAAACCATAGGTAAATCAAACTCCTTATTCTAAATAGCTGTCAAACCAATTTTTCCATTTCCACTAAATTTTCCTCAGAAGTGTAAGTGTTTTATATCATGTGTTAGTGTAAAACCCACCAGAAAAATAGTGTTCTGGTGTAGCTACAAGTAAATGCTGGTTTAATTAATCACAGACTATTGAAACTGGGATTCTCTGGTGTAACTTCATAGGATGTGAGAGACTTTCAACAAAAAGTTTTGGGTATTCTGCATCCAATTTTTGTTAAGAAAGGTAAAAGTTTGTCAGGTATCTCTTCTCAAACTCCTGTAAATATGGTGAGGAGGCTCTTGTGCAGAAATCTTGTGGATGGTGCAGATACTATTAGGAGAGCTCTATTGCTTTTACCACTTTTTCAGTCTGAATTTGGTTTTTAAAATGTATTTCTTACTAACATAACCCAAATAAGCTCAAATATCAAATATAATTAATAAATTGGTTTAATGAATGAATGAAGAAAACTTTATAAAGGTTGGCAATATTTAATATACGTTATCATTCAGTGCTATTGCTCTAATCAAGCAAAAAAAGAAAAAAAAGAAAGCTTTAAATGTATGACATTAGTTTAGTACAAAAAAAAAAAATAGTATCAGAAATATCCACAATATTATTCTTTGCAATATGCCAATTGGTTTTAAGTGCTATCCACATATACAGTCTTTTTGGTAGAATAAGAATAGCAATTTCTAGATTGTATTTGCATGGGAAATTGCAACACGAGTGGGAAGAAAAACAATTACAGATTCTTGTTAATTAAAGTTCTAAAAATGAATTATGCAAATAAATCTCAAAAGGCTTTTTAAGCTCTTTCTAAGATTTCGCTACAGTTTTAATGAGCATTTTTGAATTACTATAACTGCATTAAAGGTAGAACTTTAAAATAATTCAGCATATATATATACATATATATATATAAAAATACATATATATATACATATATATATATAGAGAGAGAGAGAGAGAGAGTCATACTAACAAGAAAATAATTAATTTTTCTTTAGCATAGAAAAATAATGTATTTTCTTGGGATCCTAACTCAAGATTATATATTTTTCACGATGTGTAGTAGAAAAGCAGAATAAGCACATAAAATCAAACTTAGGTGGTTAAGTTTAATGATCAGCTTGGAAATATCAGCAATAAAGATTAGAAGAACAACAGTTTTAACTAAACTATTCAAAAAATGTAGGCAATGAAACAGAAGCTTTCATGAAATCTTGTCAATCTCTGCAAATATGTTCAGTTAAAAAGTAAATTATATAGGAGAAAGTATGTTCATGTATAGATACAAGTGTTCTTTCTCCATATGTTCAGAATATCATACTTTTCCTTTTTGTTTGATATAATTGACATCATTTATGTCAATAAAATTTCAGAAATCGAGAAGACTCCAAACCGAAGCAGAAATTATTTTACATGGTCCTGAGCATTTCAGTTCATTGCTCTGGGTCAAAAAAATCTGAAAAATACTTTCTAATGATTCCAAGATATTTAAGTAATTGACAAAGAACTGACAATATATTTTCTATGGCTGAATATGTCAGAGATTCAACAGGGTATGTAAAAATGTAATGGATTAATAATTTATTTCATAAGCTATTTACCTAAGGTTGTTCTATTAAAGCTCACTGGAAGCTTTAATTAATTAGGGAACCCTAACAGCCCATAGGTAAAATGGGAAAGACACCAGGTTGCTCCATGTTCCTACTACAACATGTAGAGGAAAGTTTATTAGGGAATCTACTAGAATGGAACATCTTCAGTGAGACCTGACCTCAGCCAGGTGCTCTTAGGGCAGCTCTGCACAGGAGCCTGGGTCCCAGCTGGCAGCAGAACAGAGGCAAGTCCTACAGAAAGCAGTAGCTTTAAAGGAAAAAGAGTAAGATTTGAGTCTAAAAAAGCTGGAAATTCTTATTTTTGTGTATCTATATGCACTTCCAGACCTGTGGGAAGTTACCATGCTTGTGTATCTATGCCTGAGTTTATTGAAACAGTGTAAGACAGGCACACTGAGGAACAGGGCAATATTTCCACTGTAATGACTTGCAGTGAATAATTACACATCCTAATGAAATTGCAATTTCTCTTCTTTTACTCAGTCCAGAAAGTATTTCATCACCTAAAGAACTGAAAAATGTGAACAGCCCTGACATTCTGGAGGACAGAAAGGCAGCACCACCTGAACCCACTGCAATAACAGCAGGGCTAACCAACAGAAATGTGGTTTTGTGCTCTTATTCCCATGTTTGATTCTCACCCTGTGAACAAGAAAGTGGCAATGAGTAAATAACTTGTCTCAAGTTTCTGTCATCAACCTTAATTTATTGAATTAGAATATTCTTATTCCTTCCTAAGTAGGACAGTCTTCTAGACAGGTATGATACATGCAACAGCATTTATTTTCTGGTAATGTTTGTCAACATTATATTAAGTAGATTAATGTGCAGACATCCATATAATAGATAGTCTCAGTAATATCTGGCATGAAACATTCCCAGTTCCAAGGCATGTATTTTTTACCTTGTCCTTATATTATGGCTGTAGAACCCATATAGCAAAGACATAAAACAAAATAAAATATTTACTGGCACTAATTTTTTTTTAACATATTCTTCATATAAATCCTAGTTCTGCCTGAAAGAGCTTCATCAGGAGACAAAAAGCAAATGCACAGCAGCCACTATGAAGTGCTTGATCTAGATATGTCTGTGTCTCTTAGAATAAAAATTATTTTCAGTCACATTGAAGCACTTTTTAAAATAATTGTCCATTGGCAATACAGTTGGTCCCTGATTTCTGTTTCTTAGTAATTAGCAATTGCATACAGAGCAGTTCATAGGAAAGTCTCTCCAAAATAGTCAGACTCTACAGAACTTTCCTTATTCCCACATATATAATTTTACTTTAAGGATAATCTTCAAACTAGAATATTGCATTCTTTCCAAAATCAGAAAAAAAAAAAAAAAAATTAGTTAGAAGGAAGTGGATGAAGTCGTCAAGAACTTCATGAGGTCATCAGCAGCACAATTGAAAAAAATTAACACCTATTTAATTAGCTACCAAAATGTCCCATAGGAAACCACTGCAACCCAACAGAGAGAAAAAAAAGCAGCACAATTTGGGAAGCTTTCTGCCTTCTTCTCTGTGGTGTTGAAAGCACAAAATCACACCCGCCCTTGTAGTGGTAAAGCAGTAAGAATGGCCTTCACAGAAATGTAATTGTTATTCTAATTCTATATTTACAAGACAATAAAATGCCAAGTCAGCATTGGCCATTCCCTTTTTTGATCATTACCTGTCAGCTTTTTGTGGCTTTATCACATAGCCTCCAGTTTCATTAAAAACAAAACAAAGACAGCCAATAACAAAAAGCCCAAAACAATGCACACACAACAACAAGCCTACACATCAACAGCTAAAGGGAAGTCATTCATCCCATAATTGCCCTGGCCTCAAACAAGCCATGAAGTAGTGCACACAATAAAGGCAATCTGTCCTCTTTTAAAGGGAAGTTCAAACAGCTGCCTCGAGTTTTCTATTGCATATTCAAAGTGATAATGTATGAAATTATTAACTTCTGCTCTGGGGTTTATGGCATTAAGAACCCCCCATCAAGCAAACAAACTAACGATGTGGCTGGTTTTAAGGATTGCTTTGTTAGAGGCTTCTGGGTCAATTGGGCTTTCAAAAAGAGCTTGGATTCTTGAAACATTTCGGAAGCTAACTTAATTGAAGACGGATGGTGTCTGACATCAGAAATGCCCGTTTTCCTTTCTTTGCATGTCATTCCCCATGTTGATTTGTAAGGATACCTAAGGGTTATATGCCAAGCTACCCAGGGGAGAGACTTTTTGGTTGTTTGACAGCTAGCATAGCTCAGCTATAAGCCAGGGAGCTGCACAATTCATCAGGGGCTTGATCCAAAGCTTGTGAGAGTTAATGGGGGCACTCCTTTGACTTTATTGCTTTGGGTCAGAACCACTGCAAGAGTCACTGCAGCCGTATCTGAAGCCCACCCAAAGATGCATGGATTAGGCTGTCTAAGACTGCTCAGCTTCTTTATTTAATAAAACATTTTTTGCAGTTCTTCTTTCCTTTCTAAAATAAATATCAGCATTTTCTGGCTTTTCTGTGCTCCTCTTGTCCCCTGCAAGCCACCATGCAGATGTTCTCTTATTGCTCAAAGGTGTTGAACTCTTATTTGCTCTTCCTCCAACTTCACAGTTACCCCTCCTAAGAATTTGAAATCATTAAAGGGAAAATAAAAGGTTTTCTTCTCCCAAATCAAAATCCACTGCATTTTCCTGTCATCCCTTCCTCCCTGTGTGACAGAAGAGAGCTTTCTGCTGAGACTTCTGACTACGCAACACCTGTGCAAAGCTTCATGTAGGAAATGTTTGCTTCCACTTTTAGTAAACAGAAGGAGTTTCCTTTATCATTGCCGTTTTTCATCTTTGAAAAAAAAAAAATTTTATGCAAAGGCAGGAAGCTGATAAAAGAATCATAGAATATGATTTCTGAGCTGAAAGGGACCCACATTGAGTTTGTCAGCTCAGTTGACCCAGTAAGGACAATGTCATTCCAGAGACCAGAACCTGAGTGAAGAGTCCAGCTCTAGTCCCACAAAGGGCCATAAATGTCTGGCACAATTTATGAAATCCACAGTCCAGAATGAAGAGTTACTGTAAAAGAGCCTTAAGTAAGTTACACATAAATTGTAACCTCAGCCTGGGGTTCACCAAGAGCCAAGCAGGGAACTACCCAAGATAACCAGTATGAAATGCTCAGGTTAAAAATGGGCATCTTAAATCCCACTGCTTTGGGAGCATTCATGTGTTCCCTAGTTTCCACTTTTATTGTATTCTCACCCATGTTTGAATGTCTAGATGCTCTATTTTCCACCTGTGAGGCATCCTCTCTCCTAAGTTTGAAATGGAATAATTTGAGACTGTTAATTCTATATAGTAAGTGAAGCCCTATGCTTTGCTGACCCATGAATGACATCCAATGGCAATTAAGTTAGTCTTGCCTGTAGTTCCCTGAGTACCTCAGAACCCATCACTTCCCATTAGAATCATAGAATTGTTTAGGTTATGTTCAACTCACGTCTCAAAAAAATTCTTGAAGCATTGCTTCAAGAAAAGTAGATAATCCACTTTATTCTATTATTATTATCAATGGCATTCTGGAAGAATACACAAATTATTTGCCACATTCAGGTAGCCTGCAAATTTAAACAAACATAAGCTAAGCCTATAACCTCTGGGGTAGAATGTTTCCTTGAATGTTTCACTTATTCTGGCACAACAGCTGGAGGAATCTCTTGGCACTAGCCTAATATAAGCACAATCTAAAGTATATTTGATAGAGAAATAACCCACTTAAATAGTTTTAAAAATATGCTATTGATGAATAAAGATTTACATTCTCCTTTGCTGGTTTGACTCCTCTTCAGCAAATAGCTGAAAACAATGCATTATTCTGGTTGACATAACAGGCAGCACAAAATCTGTTCCTGGGAGATTTGAATGACAGGAACTTAATGGCAGCTCAATAGTTTTAAGGCATTTTGCTTCTAACAGTGCCTTACACTTGCAGTGATATAACCTGATATAAGTGTATGGCAGAAGCTTCAGAAGAAGAAACAGTCACATCCACGCTATTGGGTCCTTGTGCCTGGGGTTGTACTGCTTCAGCCTGACAACTGAAAACTCACCCTGCTCTGGACTTAGAGCCATCTGAGCGAGCACTGCTCACAGAATGAGCTTAATTGTGTGTGTGAAACAGGGAGGGACATTTGCAGATGGAAATTGAACACTGCTGAAGGTAGCAGTAGAGTTGTAACGTTCTATAAATTACTTTCGCTGGCCTGGCTCAGCACCCCTCACAGAGCTTTCAGCTTGATTCAACAGGGCTCTAAGCAACCAGGGAAGAAAATTTCTTTTAAAGAAATTTAATGCAGCAGAACTGATTAACTGGGGAACAGCCTACAAACAGGCAGCTGAGAGAATGTTCTCGGCAAGCCAAATAGGCCTGTTATGTTGGTTTTATTAATTAACATCTGGCTTCCTGCCTCTAAATTGGGTCCCCTTCTTTGCTGCTTTAATGCCATGTTTGCATCACTTTTACTCTGAAATGTACCCCGAGAATTCGAGATTAAATCCTTTGGCTGTTCAGCTTCTGAAGCACAAGTCAATCCCCTCTAAATAGCATACAGCAACACAGCTCTAGTGGTCTCAGCAAACCTCATTTTCCTGCAGGGACTTGGTAAAGAATGGCAAAAAAGAAGAGACAAAGTCTTGCACCAAAGAGAGAAAAATAATTAGTGAAGCAGACAGGGTGTAGAGGAGACAGCTTTTAACTGAAGAAACACTATTTGTCATTAGGAGAGCTGGGGTAGACATACCAGAGCAGCATTATCTCTGTGGGCTGGGCTCATCCTAAACTGGAAAATAGCTACAAGTTATGGTTGTGGTTTTGAAAAAAAAAAAAAAAAAGACCAAACCTTCACACAAGTTGCAAAGCAATGCTGGCCACTGCAAGCTGCTCCTCCAGTTTCTGAATGCTACTGTCCAGCCTGCAAAAGTACAGGCTTTAGTCTACCCAAAAAAGCCAAGGTTTTAAAAGACATAAACTAAATAATATAGACTTCATTTTAGTTGATGGTTTTCAGAACACATAGCAGAAACCATGTGTGTAATTGAAGAGCATAACTTAATCTGGACAGATTCAAAAATTCTGCATTTTATATATTCACAGTTGCTAGTCCCTTTCAGACTGTGTTTCCTACATGCTGATATTTTTTAGTACCCATCTTGGCCATCTTTTTTTTTTTTTTTTTTTTTTTTTTTTTTTTTTTTTTTTTTTAATAATTACATTACAAGTATTAAAAAACAGCTCTTATTTTTAAATTTTAATTGTTCATCTTGTATTTCTCTGTCTGCTTTTCTACCACTTAGTTTGTCAGGGATGTGTGTGTTTGTTGGATCCTGGAGAATAAGTTTTTGGAAGTGGCTCTGCTATATTGTATTCATTGTTCCTCATAATATGCTGCCTCTAATTTTTATTAACCCTTAGGCTATCTTTAATTTTACAAAATTCTTTGGTGTTTTGCTGTTCTCATAGTTTCTGGTCTATCACTACATGTGCTGTTACCCAACACACTGCAAAAATTAGTGACCAGCTTGACAATAAATTGCATCTTTATTTTGAAAGAGCTTTTCTTAGCATGTGCAATTGCATCAAGTGATAGAACATGATTGTCAATAGGTTCACATAACTTGTCCCCAAGTGACATGTTTACTTACTGCTGAGCCACCAGTTCATCAGCTGTAAGATTAGCAGAGATTTACAGAAAGAAAAATATATCCTGTTAATGCTTCACAAGTTAAGTCTTGTAGTCCAATGTTACTAAATCAACTGTTTTTATAGTGTTAATGCACAAGTTGAAGCAGCTTATTAAGTGTCAGGGGGCTGATTTTATTCAGTGTGTAAAAGTATACAGTGCTGATTTCTTCACATAAAGGGTTTAGCACTCTGCTTTGATAAGACCTGAGCTGATCCCACTTTTTAAAGAAGTCTGTGCACACGTCATGGTTTTAGTCCACTTACTGCACTGCCTAAAGTGGCAGCTGATGTCATCTGATGGAAAGAGTGTTCCTGGGTCCTGTGCTCGAGGCTGTGCTTGGCCATGAGCAGAGATGTAACTGTGATAATCCCCTGCTGAAACAGATAAGAAATGTATTACTGGCAACTCTGCATGAATGCAGAAACCCTGGGCCAGCAGAGCTTCTCACTCCGACTGGCAGAAATTTTTCTTGTGATTTTATTGAGCATTAGGTATAACAAAGAGATGGGCAATGTAGATGAGTCCATTTCCCACCCAGCTTGACAAGGGAGCACCAGCTTATATTGGCTGCACAAGATTTGCACTGCTTAAGTTCACAAGAATTTCATCCAGTATTATGAATTTCTAGGAAGTCAATGAGATAATGAAATGCAGTTTTGAGGGATGTCTTACTTCTCTGTTATTTTCTTCCCTGCTGACTTCCTTCATAACAATAAAATCTATGCATTTTCAGATGGCTCAACTTTTTCTTGGCCCAACTTGATCTCTGTGTGGGAGGTCTATGCCAGACAGTACTACATGCAGCCTCTAAAATTACTCTTCTTCTAATTGATATTTGGTGAGAGAAGGCTTGTGCTTCCAGTAATCTTCCATGTGCAACTATTAATTACATCTCGTAGCCAGACTGAGGTTTGATTTGCATGGTAAGCATGCTGGGGGAGCCCTATACATTATCCTGTAAAGACAATGAAGCTTCCTGGATTTTCTAAAAAACAATATCAGATTTGTCAAACAAGCATTGCCACTACAGCTGCTGAATATGGTAAACTATAAGCATTAATTTAATTTTAAGAAAATAAAGCATTTTGTAACAACCCATTTTGACTTCATTGGTGGTCAGGCAACGTTTTAAAAGTACCTTTCAAGCTTTAAACTGAAAGGAAGTTATTCTGTGGGTTTGGTCAATATTTTCTTTCAAAATCATTTCATGAATGTTATTGTTGCAGAATTTGGCTGAGTATTCAGAATTTTCTGAATTTCTAAGAGATTCTCAGATATTTTGTCTTTTAAGACAAAATCATCAAAGTGAAACTGTTACCAAATTCTATTTTCTTAGACACAAGTATTGAAAAAATATGCCTACTTACTAGTTGATGAAAGCAATTTTCTTTGATTTTCCAAAAGATATTACAATGAGATTCAATAATTTTCAGGAAGTTACAAATTATTCTTCACTCCTTTAAGCAGGGGAATCAAAGCATTCAGCACTGCTGCCTGCAGTAATATCCTCATGCAGCACAGATCTTTTGAAAGCCTAGATCTCCTTAAATAAATAAGGTAAAAAAACGTTATTTTTCTATTTGTTCATACAAGTCAAGCAAAATAATCCAATTTGAAATATTATTTAGTACTTTGTGTACCCAGGACCTCCACAGGGCATTGCTGGCTGCAGGTCTTGTAACTAAGAATGTGTCCATATTAGATATAAAGTGGGATAATAAATAAGCACGTGTGCTGAGATAAAATGCTCTAGATATCAGCACATTGTAGAAAAAGACTCAGAACTGGAAAAGTGAATGCTCTTCATATTTAATTACCGCCTTAGATTTGTGCCAACTTTTTCACAGCTGTGATAAGTTGCCAGTTTTGGTGCACTTCCAAACTTTTCCAATGCCCCTGAAGTCACACAAGTCCTTAAATGCCCAGAAATGAGCAGCTGCACAAGGAGGAGCCCAACAGCTGCTCAGCCCCTCTGTCCTGCCAGCTGCAGGCAGCACAGGGAGAAGGAGCAGGGCTGCAGGAGCTCATCCCAGAGGGCACACTGGCCTCAGCCTTTAGCCAGAGTGGGGATGGGATGATCTGCCTGCAGCCACTCAGGGACTCAGCAGGGCCAGCAGGGCAGCCCTCCCCTCCTGGGGGTACCAGCAACTGAGCCACTTCCACTTTTTCTCCTGTTCTTTGTCTTTAATACATCTTCCATCACAAGATTTCCAGGGTAAACTTTTCTTCTTGTTACGTGTCCAGTGCAGTAGAATATCCTCATCTCTGCAGCACTATTCAAACCTGAAATTTGTACATCTCCTTGGGAAGGTTCAAGGTCTGACTTCTTCCACTTTGAGAAATTCCTTCTGGGATCATCCAGAAAGTTCTTAAGGACTGATCCACCTTAATTCATAGATTTTTGATGTATCACTCAGTTTCTTTCCTTTCCCCAATGGAAAATAGCTCATGTTCATCAAAATGTCTTATATTTTTAGGATATAAAAATTATCTTATTTGGATTTGGGGGGGCCTTTTTTTTTCCCCCCCCCTAAAATCCATGTTCTATTGAGGGGATGAGAAGAACAAAGGATTTGCTTATTTTTTACTCTTCCTGCTTCCATATTTTGAGATAATAAAAATATTCCCTAGTTTCAACATTTATTTTTTTTCCTTTGTTTCTACATACAGAAAATATACACAGGTTGTTGTTTTCTTCAGTGACAGATTCAGGTTCTCAACAAACACTGTCTGACATTACTGAGCATAGTTATCCATCTTCAAAGAGTTCCTAAGAATAAGCAGCACATGACTAAGATATTAACAGAACCAGGAACTCTGGAGAATTTCTAAGATGTCTTTCACTGTTCCTGCAATGGAACATATGTCCCACTATTGGAAAATATTAACTCTGTACAATACATTTGTATCCTGGAATTCCTTCTTGCTCTCTGCTTTTCTAAGTTTATTGTTCCTTAAGAATAAGCATTTTCTTTTCATTTAAATGCAGGAAATGGAACCATATTTTGTTAATATGATAAAATGCAATATTCACCAAAGAAGTGAAAATAAATGGTTGAGAAAAAAAAAAAAAATCTATCCTTTCTTTCTAGGGAAAGGGCAAAATTGGTTGTGCAGAATGGGGTTTCTTTTGAGGGAGGGAAAGCAGAAGAGTGTGGTGGTTCCTTGATGCAGCTTGGTCTGATGCTTGAGAAAATAAAGGAGCACCTTGCAAATAAATATCCTTTTCCCACTATTCCTTATAGCACCTTCCAGTACCTAATGAGGGCCAACAAGAGAACTGGGGAGGAACTTTTCACAAGGGCATGGACTGACAGAACCAGGGGGAATGGCCTTAAGCTGGAAGTGCAGGTTGAGACTGGATATAGGAAGGAATTTTTACACAGAGTGTGGTGGGGTCCTGGCACAGGCTGCCCAGAGAGCTGTGGATGCCCCATCCCTGGAAGTGATCAGTGCCAGGCTGGAAGGGGCTTTGTGCAGCCTGGTCTAGTGGAAGGTGTCCTGCCCATGGCAGGGGTTTGAAACTAAATGATTCTTAAGGTGCCTTCCAACCCAAGTCATGTCAAGATTTTATTTTTTGCCAACTCTTATCTAAGGGACAGGTTGAATGGCAACAAAGTTGTCATTACCCACTGTGTCCATATCTGAAAGTGAGAAACTGCAGTAAGTAAAAACTGTGCTGTTAAGCAATGCACTTTTCTTTTATCCTGGAATGAATAACAATAAAATGTTTGGAACTGGAGGTCATCTACATCAGTGGGGTGATTCAGGGTGTATTTTAAATATGGAAATGAGGGGAGTGTTCAGCACGACTGGTTACTGCATGTCAGCGCAGCCTCAGAGACCCCACTTCAGGTCCAGCATAAAACAGTAAAAAATTAAAAATCCTGTTCAAATCCTGTCCTTAAAAAAGATTGAGAACATGAATATGAACATTTGTCAGTGAATCAGTAGCCTTTCTGGTAGTTCATTAAATAATCATAACTCCCTTTTACCACCAGTCAATTCACAGCTTTGATCCTGAAGATCCCTGCCAGCAATGAGCTAAAGTTTGCATCTCTTCTACAAGGCTGCTCTTGAATCAGGACTAAAAAGTGTGACCTAGATTTAAAACCCTGAGATCTCTTTCAAAATACAGTTGGTCAGGACTCATTGCAGTACTATAAAGCATATATCAAACCAGTTAGTGAGATGAGTAGCCTTTTAAGAGATAGATAAGACAAATATCTCTTTCCAGCAACCCCTCTGCTGACACTTAGATCACTGACAGCACAGAGAGCTCATGACTGCTTCAAAGGGTAGGGAATCTGCCCCCAAATTTTTCAAATATTTCCTCTCTCACCTTGTTAATTTCATAAATATGGCTCAAAGGAAATTATTCTTTCTATAAGAAAAGTATGCCCATTTTTAAAATCATCATATTCCAGCAAAACTGCAAAGATCAAGATATAACAGAGAGTTAGAGGAAGAATGAAAAGGGCACCCACTGCTGTGCCCTGCAGAAAAACAGGAGGCTTTTGTCTTGGGAAGAGGAATTTAAAAATTCATTGCACTGGAAGTGATACAGTGGGTTAATTCACTGCCCTTTGGAGACCTGAAATGTATTTGTGTTTTTCCAAATGCCCAAGCCAGCAGCACACATCTTGGCACGGAGGGGAACAGCTGCACTTGCAGGTCAGGGGATGTGCCTTGGCAGATCTGAGCAGGGGAAGCCTGGCCAGCACTGCCTGGGCCATGCCACCAGCTTCTGCCTTTGCTAAAATCCTTCACATCCACCACATGCACAAATCTTTCTGCAAGATATCTGTTGCCAGTAGGAGATTGCCTTTGCCTTCGTGCCTACAGTTTTTCCCTCTGTGTGTATTTTTAGTTTTACAAGAGCAATAGAGGGAATAGAAATGTATGTTGTTGTGTAATTCAAGTGATGAAAATCCTTTAAAATATTACATTGCTATAAGTATTTAAGAACTGAATTAACATGAACTACATCAATAGACTAGATCATGAAAATAGTCTCATCAAAGACAAAATGCATTTAATTAATCTTGGACTGTTCAGGAATTTGAATTACAAAGGAATATTTATATGAGAGCTGAATGATCATAGAGTCATAGCAGAGCTTGGTTGGAAGGGACCTTAAAGATCATTTAACTCCAGCCCTCCCACCTTCCATCAGGTCAGACTGCCCAGGCCCCCATCCAGCCTGACCCTGAGCATTTCCAGGGCTGTGGCACCCACAGCCTCTCTGGGCAGCCTGTTGCACTGCCTTATCACATTATGAGTAAACAATTTCCTCCTAATATCTAGTCTAGATCTCTCCTCTTTTAGTTTAAAATGGTTTCTCCTTGTCCCATCACTATCCTCCCAAGTAAAAAGTATCTCTCCATCTTTTTTTTAGCCCCCTTTAAGTACTGAAAAGCCACAATCAGGTCTCCCCAAAGCCTTCTCTTCTCCAGGCTGAACAGCCCCAGCTCTCTCAGCCCCTTAGCAGAAGTGCCCCAGTCTGCTGGTGTCCTCTGTGCTCACTCCAACAGGTCCATTCTTCCTTGTGCTGAGGCATTTCAAACTTTTTCAGACTTTTCAGACCTGATCAGCCAAACCTAGGCAGCCCCCTGGGTTACTGTCATTAAAACACGTGGGACTCCAAGACTCCACATCACAGGAGGTGAAGTGACTCTGTCTTACTGTCCAAAACTGTGACCTGCACAGCACACGTGTCTTTACAAGGGACTGGGCTGCTCACCTTCAATCCTGTGTAACAAAGGGAGAATGAATGTGATTAACTTTAAATATTCCAGTGGATTTGTTTAAAAACTCTGCATTAAAGCATTTGATTGCATGCTTTGCTAAAAAGGATACAAAGCCAGTGCTATATTTCTTCTACAGACATTATCGGGTGATCTGTGCCCTCCATTGAATTAATCTCCTTACTGGTGTGTAATTGTTCTGGTTCTACTAGTGCACCAGACACCTGCTTGAACAGGTTGATTTGAGAAGTGCAAAATTAACAGAAAAATGCAATTTAGTACCTTTATTCTCATCATCCTGTAGGTCAAAGGTATGAGATTGTCACCAAAGAGGCAATATTATCAACCAGTCAACACAAAATTCTGATTAACAAGTTCTCTTTTTACACAAGACTTCATTTATATACAAAACATTTATTTAGGAATCAAAAGACATAGTAATGGCATCAAGGTATTGGAGGAGATGATAAAATATTTGGCTGCTAACAGCTGTGTGTACAGTTTGACTGCCATATTCCTTGGTCATGGCTTTTGAGAGTTGTGTTCTGGGAGTCCCTGATCTAGATCTCAGCTAATTATGATGCTGAATAGAGGGGTTTAGTTTCTGGGTACACATGGCAGAAAATCAGCTATTGCACAGAGGATTTTAATTAATTCCTAAGCCGATAAAAGCAAAATTCCTAAGCAGTATGTTAAAAGAAAAATACAAGTCAGAAAAGTGTTATCTTGACCATGACAACCTTTTCATAAGTTTAACGTGTGTAATGGAATTTTATATGAATTTTACATAGGTGGCACTTACCTATAAGAAACTTACATGCTGCAGCAAGAAGCAGTTAAAATGGTCAAATAACTGTGTTCATTCCACAATATTTTTTACAAGCTGTAGCCCACAACTGCTGCAGTTGTACGTGCCACTTTTCTCAGCTGCACTGAAAAAAGCAAAGTAATCATTTTGCAGTTTAAGTGTTTATTTGGCCCACTGTTTCTGGGTGAAACCAGAACTTTGCAAATGTTATTTCATACTTACACCATTTATTTCTCTGTGCAACAATACATATATATATTTAATGGAGAGAAGGTTGCTATCATTTGACTGGTGCAGCTAGTACTGTGCACTTCACAAGATAAATATTGTTTTCTTTTCTTTTTTTAGAGCAGATTCTTATAACTTTACTCATATCCACCAGTATATTACCATATAAATAATTCCAATGGAGTCCATATAATTGCTTTTAAAGTGTTATTCACTGAAAATGGATCAACATTTTATCCTTTGTTTAACTCTTACAAATCACTAAAATTTCAGCCCACAATACTTATATAATATAGCATCACTGTATTTTTTGTTTCATAACTACCAAGTTTCACTGAAACAAATTGAAGATTTTTTTAATCAACATCAAATGGACTTGGGTCATACCATAAGCAAACTTAGTCATAGTCTGGCTTCTTCAAAAGTACTCAGCTTTCTTCCTAATCCTGCTCCAAATTATGTCAAAGTAAAAAAAAATCCCAGTAATTTCAAATTAAACACATATAATTAATATGAAGTGCTTTTGAAAATCTTACATATAGTTTATGTTTCAACTTTCACACCTGAACTCCACCTCATTACATATATTCACAGGAAATATAAATTGAGGTGAGATGTGTTTCAGAGGTTTTTCAACTGCTCTTAGATATGAATATCAGTACAAAGGAGTAGGAAGAAGAGTAGAATAGCCTTGCTGCATTTGTATGAAAGAAAGCACAAAGCAAGAAAAGTGATACCCTGCTCGTGTTTAAATCAGCAGTACAATATCTGCTGACTTCAGCAGCTCCAGGATTTCCTCCTAAATATATTTCAAGTCACTTAAAAGCTTCAAAGCATTCCTCAATGAAGTATCTTAAAAAAGAATAAAGTCCTATTTGGATATTAATAGATCACTGTTGCACAAATATCAAATGTCACGAAAAATGTAGCAAAAACCTATACAAGCTTGAAAGTGTATTTTCCTGAAAACATGTTGGAAACATATTTCTGACAGCTAATTAAAGCTTTTCCATTCTATCAGTCATGTTTGTGTGAGGTCCAATGAAACCTGAAATGAGGCTATGCTTTAACAGTCAAATTCATTTTTCTTGATACATCCAGAATTAAAATCTTGGTATCATTGAACTCCAGTGGAAATTTTACACTTGAATTATTTAAGTTTCTTTAATTCTAAAGCCACAGAATTATAAACAGGATATTCTGGGAAAATCCTAGATGCCTTTAAGCAAGCAGATTTTGACCATATTATACTTTATCTGAGCTGAATCTCATATACAGATCAATATGTCATCCCAATCCTCAACCAAAGCAATTTCTTCCTTACACAAAGCAGATTACTTCTGAAAGGACTGTTGTTGCACAAACACCCCAATGCTCTTACTACTGAGCTTAAGCAGGAATTTTGTGTCTGAGGGCCATTCCATTCCTGCAGCCACATCCCATGCAGAATAAAAGGGAGAACCACCCTCCCATGAAGCCCCAGGCTCAATCTTTCTGCAGGTACGTGGTATTAAGCTGATCAATATCTGAGTCTGACAGAAACAACTGTCTCATTCTACAGCACAGTCTTTAGCCATGATCCCTTCTCTGTAGGCCACTTGTGTTTTTTTATAGAATCTCCACTTTCCAAGGCTCTCTGTGTTTCATTCACTTTTGGTGGAGCTGCAAGATGTGGAAAATTTTCAGACCTTAGCATTTGTTTCTGTTCACAAACAGTTATAAAACAAGCCTGCATAAGTAACTAGAGAATGAGCGTGTGTCCTGCAAATAAAACATGGTTGCATCAGCAAGAAGCACAATGGCAAGAAGAAATATCCCAGTAAAGGAGTTAGAATTTAACAGCAGGTGTATCAACATGCAAGCCTCTACAACAAACACTTGCTTTAAAACTTAGTAAACCAGGCATGTGCTTTGACTTGAATTTACAAAATGTGGGATCACCTGTGGTGCTCTAAGAAATCATCCTTTCTTCTGGTTCATGAGCTGGAGTTGAACCTGATGGGTACAGAGTACCAGTGAAACAGAGTATAATCTGTTCTCATAATTCTTCATAGGTGGCATGTAATTATTCAGGAATGCATAGAAGAATCATAATAGAATTAAAAAGAGAAGCAAAGATTATCCTTACAAATTGTATTAGAAAGAGATTTAAAATTAAATGAAATTAACCTATTTTGTGCTTTGGCTAGAATACAGGAGTTTTGATCAGAGTTAAAGAATAAGCCCAGGAAGACAAATTTCCTTTTCAGAAAAATTGTTTTTAGGTCAACAGAAGTGGATTTGTATGACAAAGTCACCTATGTTAAATTTTACTGTAAGCACTAAATTTAATTTCTCTCTGTTTATTGCTATATTCCTAAAATAATAGCATCAAATATCATGCATTCAATGGGATATACTATGACGCATTTTTACAAAAGTATAGACTTAGATCAATCAAATGTTGATTAAAACTGGGTGTTAGCCAGTGATACCAGAGCTGGCTCCCCTTTTTATGAATTGACACAGGCCTCATCAGAGAACAGAGGTTCTTCTGTCTGTGCCTGGAAGGAAAAAAGAAAAACAGTAGTGGTACAGAGTCTTCTCTTGATCAGTGTCTAAACCAATGACAACTCTTGCATGACTGCTAATTCTTGCATCAACTGACAGTGCATGTTCACTAAATCCATGCATGTGATAAGATTCTTTCAGAGCATATGAAAGAATACACCTATTAGCATTTTCTTCCTGACAGTTTGCTGACAGATGTACCATTTGGATTAAAATATTTATTTTAATTGCAAGAAAGAGGAAGAGGTAGCAATGCTTGAAACTTGTCATGCCACAGGACCACCATAAAATGACTTCTGTTTGTTAATGTCATTTACAAACTGCAAAAGTAAAGTTAGTAAGTGGAAGCACTTGATGCTAAGGGAATTAACCATACAGCAAGGGAACTTTATGGACAGATCATTAATCTCTGACTGCAAAGAGTTAGACTTGATTTTATGCCAAATATTTTACTTTAAAGGCTTTGCCAAACAGCAAAAGCTAAATTATGGAAGAAATACATATTGAACTAAGACCATTTAAATTTTATATCTACTGTGAAAATAGGCAAACACTATCACATTTTTAACATAATCTCAATATTCAATTCCTAATCCAATAAAAAAATCTAATAATGATTGGCAAAAAGTCGTAATAAAATTAATTAATGAGTTGTGTAGCACATTATGTTTTCATTTCATTAAAACAGCAGGTTTCACCACTCATTCTCATGTGCTACATTTCTCTCACTTTTCTTAGTATTTGTGTGTGGGAATAAGAGTAGTTGAAAAACATACCTGCTCTGCTAATAGTACCACCTGACAATCAGAAAATGTTTCAAGGAGAATATTTTTGCACGCGCTGTAAATGGGATGAGAGAGGTAGAGAGCTATTTTCAGGACATCTACTGCATCTGTTTAAAATGGAATCAATATTCCCAGGACATTACATTTTGACAGAAGATGGAACAGGTTTCTGCCTGGCCCTAGTTCCATGCACAGTTTAAACTGGAGCAGTGGCTGTTTCCCAAGAGGAGCTGTCTGCAGTGGCTGGCCCATGGATCCCTTGGAAGGGATCTGTGATGTGCAGAAGTCCTGTGAGAGCTCAGGAGCCAGGGCAGGGCACAAAGGTGTCTCAGTGCCCAAACTGTCCACACCTAAACCCATGAATAACAAATCTGGGACTCATCTCCCACCCTGGGAGGGACAGAGTCACCTGCACCCATACAACTAAACTGTTCCAGCACCTACAGCTGCTCCAAGATGTTTTTGAGTCCCACACTGGTCCATGGAGTGCTGCAGGACATAACCTGCAAGTCTTCAGCTTGCCAAGCCTATATTATATATATCATTGCATATTACTTTGGCCACTATTGAATATGTTGCACAGAACAATTCTTTAACACCAGTAAATTGGAGATTATTAGGTGGCAGGAATGGGATTTACAATGATTGGCACTTAAAACTCAGAGTGAATTCAAGAAAAGGAGCTCACCTCAGTGCAATAAGATTATTTACAGGTGGTTGCTTTCATTTTATTGCAAATAGCTGGCATGTTTAATATTTACTTACAGGAACTGCTATGCTAAAACAGTTACATATTTCTGACAAGGAAAAATGTTCAAATTCCACAAAGCATGCATTACAAAAAAACATAGGGATTGTTCTTTACATCAGACTCTTAAAAGGTACCTATATAAAAAAAAAAAAATATAACATTTTAATGTCCATTTCTCATAGCACTTTATAATACTCTTGCAGGACTCATATTTATTTGTATTTTTCTGGTAAGAAATAGGCACTTAAGAAATGTTATTTTACTTTTGATACCTGTGATAAACTTCTTATCTTTTTTTTTTTTAATTTTCCACTGATACCACAGTGATGGATAGCACTCCACTGTTCTCTAGGCTAACACAATAAAGGAGACAGAAGCTCCTCCTTCAAGGAGAGAGATTTGGTCATGGGACACAGAATGGGTTTGACAAAGCTGTAATTGGAACCTATTCAAACCTATTCTGACAGAATCACATAGAATCACCTGAGAGATTCTGATTCTTATTTATGCTTGATATTATAATCACTTGGGTTAGTCTTCCTTGGATGTGGATGAAGCCAATGAAGGTATTGTAGTTTGGGAAGTCTCTTTGTGCCAAGCTAATCTGTTTAGGGATGTATCCAGCTGCCAGCACACAACCAGAGTGCCACAGGGCATCTGAGAGGTACAGCACTGAGACCCCTCTGCATTGCCCTGGAAACATGGGTGAGATGCCATGGGCTGTGTGTGAGCCCTGGGGGAGAGGTCTCAGTCTCAACTCCAGTTCCAGCCTGACTGCTTTGCCATTTTAAATAAAAATCACTCTGACACTGTCTGGGTTGGGACCTTGCATCAAAACTCAAGATGGGGTCAGGAGCTTGGTTCCAGCCTGCCCAAGGTGTACAGAGGACTTGGGAATGCACCAACATGGCACTGGAAATTCCCTGTTTGCTTCATGCCATTTGTCTTTAAAGATCCCAAAGGTTTTAAAAATGATGAGCAGGACCTTAAATGTGCAGACTCTGCACTGATACACAGAAATTTTGGGCTGAATGCTTCATCCATAAAGGTGGTCATAAAGATGTGCAGTGCTTGCAAGGAGAGGTCTGCTGGCAGGGTAGCCCTTTATCAGGAGGAAGTTGTCCACAGTGGGGATGTGTGAGTGTGAAAGAAAGAACTGGCATCTCTTCATAAACAGTTGTGTGATAAAGTGCAGTTTTCTATAAGGGTTTCTGTGAGGAAACAGGGCTAGTTGAAGGAAGTGTACTCCTGTGCCTTAGGAATTTGGTGGGCAATGTTAGAATAATGTAAATTTCTAGTTCAAAAATAGCATTACCTGCCAAGATCACATCTTAAGGTCAGAAATCAGGTTTTTTACACTTCTGGAGTTTGAGCTTGCAGTGAGGATTTACTGAGATTGTGTTATCAAGATTTCCCTGATTTCCCTGAAACCATGAAAATGAGAAGCATGCAGAGAGACAGAAAGACAGAAAGAGAGAGAGAGAAATAGCAGATTTTTTCTTGTTTGCCTCTGGGGGATAAAGCCTGAAGTATTGAATGCAGTAAGATGCAGCAGTGGAAAATGGAAATGAGGGAGGGAATGAAGGCAGGAGGGGAACATGAAACTGAAAAACATCTGAAAGCTTTAGGGAGAGGGATAAGAGAAATAAAACCATGAAGGATCAAGTATAAAATAGAAGGGAAGTCCCTAAGGGTTAATCCAGAACCACAAAGTAGCTTTGCTATGTTATTAAATACCAAGTTTTGTATAAGTACCACTTAAACCATCTCTTTAATGGGATATGGCAGCTGCAAGCCAGGGCACAGTGACACTTTAAAAACAGCTGAGGAGAGGAAGGACATAATACTTTCTACAGGATGAACTTTATGAGTTTGTGATGTAATGAACTAAATCAGAACCTGGATAGGATCTTGTAGTTAAGCCTTTCAGTCTTGTAAAAAACTCTATTAGTTATTTAACAACACCAATATTAATTTTGCATTTCTCCTGGGAAAAATCCCTTTGCCAGCTCACTGCTCTCATACCAACTTGGACCTAGGTTCAGTAACATCTCCAAGGAAAAAAAAAGGGCATTAACATAGTTTCTTCCTGCTTTTTCTTTTATTAGTGTTCTTCAAAGTAGCACTGATCTCAGGGGATGCTACCAAAGCTGCAAGGTATGACAGGGTGGCATGCAATGGTGGTGCATCTCCCAGAAAAGTCTGCCTGAGAGCAAATGTGACAAATTCTTCTGCTCTCAGATCTTTGAACTTGTGCAAAACAGTCTGGGAATGGGTTTCCATGCTGTTGACCTTGTGCTTAAATTGTTGGCTTTCATCTGGCTGGGGATGAAAGTTCACATTATTTCCCTCAGGAATAGACAGCAGTATTTGCCCTCAGTTATATTTCTCACAATTTACTCAGTTTGTCTTAATGGTATGTAAGAGAAAATTGGGAGGAAATATTATGAAAAATAGATATTGTTATTTAAGTAAACACTGGTGACTACTGCAGCTGTAAACACTGTGACTACTGTGATGACTATTGACATTTGGTCAAGGGGCAACCTAATTCCAACTTTTACTGTCTGTTAAAATTGCTGTTTAAGGACTTCTCTCCATTTAAAAAATGGTCATAATTAAACTCACTTTGTTCAATGCAGATTTCACATGTAGATTTATATCAGTTTAAAACACATAAAGCAGCACTGGCTTACATCCATTCTAAGATGTTTTTTCTTTCATCCCACAGATGAATTTTTGGTTAGACACAGTAATGCCCATGTACCAGCATCTTTGAATATTTTTTCCAATGTTTCAGTTGGCACAAACACATGTTGTTATACCCTGTAGAGGTATTCCACTGCATTCCTACCAAATTCTTGGTCAAAATCTTTTAAATTTTAATTATCTTTACCCTAAATAATTTAGCTTGTTTTTAGGAATCAGGAGTGAAACCAGGATTTAGTTCTGAACAATTTGAAATTTCCAATAAGAAAAATCTCCATTTCTTAGCCAAACCTTGCTGGACCACTCCCACAAATACATTTTCTGTTTCATATTACCCCACTGCAACCACTACAGATAACATAACATAATTTATTGAAAAAAACAAACTGGAAAGAATAAATCTGAAAGGCTTTTCTTTTCAGAGGATTGAAACATCAGATTTGGAACACTGCTATGCCTGGTGGATGACCTCATCTTACATCCTGTACACTAAGCTCAACTCTAGGTACCTAAATTAAATCCCTTTCCTACTGAGTCTGGTGCTCTGGGTATGGTGCTCTTCACCAAAACACAAAGGCCAGAAGGGTATCCAGCATTGATCTGAAAACATTTTCAAGTAGATTTTTCCCAAAGTTTATCACTCAAATATTAAAATTTAGCTATCCTATATTCAGGTCCCAACCAGAATTTCTTATGATTTAGTACCATTATTTTCTCTGAAGAATAAATTTATGCAGAGCCTTCTCACTGAGATATGAAAAAGGCTGAGATCCACAAGGTTGGTTAATGGTGTTACTGAAAGCTTTAAAGTAGGGAGGTCAGCTATTGTGTCTCAGCAGCACAGAGATCACCTTGCCCATGGCCCAGGTGCTTGTCTGCACACTTGCAGGTGTGCCAAGGATCCCAACAGTGCTGGGATTTCGTGGAGCACTGCCAATGATTTTATGGCTATTCTATTATCAATGAGAAATGCCAGCTAAAGCCAGGCTATCTGTATAAGCTGCAATTGTGTTTAGATTACCAGCTAAACACATCTCAATGTTAATTCTTTGACAGGCTTTTTTTCCCATCCACAAAGGATTTTTGTGATTTTTTTTTTTTATTAAAAAATCCACATTGAGAGAGACACTGAAATTAGATTTTTTTCATTTGTAACACATTGTTTGGCATTTCCCTGAACATTTCCAGGTTCATCCTGAAGTCACCTTCTGTTTAGAATTTGTGTTGGTTTAAAAAATAAAATTGTGAATTAAGCAAGAGAGGAAACAATCCAAATA
Organism: Oenanthe melanoleuca; assembly: GCF_029582105.1. Lineage (NCBI taxonomy): Eukaryota > Metazoa > Chordata > Aves > Passeriformes > Muscicapidae > Oenanthe > Oenanthe melanoleuca. The sequence goes on from NC_079336.1 coordinate 11,285,613, forward strand.
TGAATATCTCTCAAGTCACACCAATTAAACTTAGTTTTATTCATCACAGCAGCAGACAATGTGTTTCCCAGCTTTATAAAAGAACAGAAACAAGACTCAGTTAATGGCTTTAAACTAAGTCAGTAGGTTTAAATCAGAAATTAGGAAGAAATCCTTTACTGTGGGGGTGGTGATGCCCTGGCACAGGTTGCCCAGAGAAGCTGTGGATGCTCCATTCCTGGAAGTGTTCAAGGCCAGGTTGGATGGGGCATTGAGCAGCCTGGGATAGAGGAAGATGTCCCTGCCCCTGGTTGAATGGGATTATCTTAAGACGCCTTCCAACCCAAGGAAGGGACCTCAAAGATGAGTCTTTGAGTCTATGAGCCAGTGAGATTGTATGGATAATGGAAACACCATCAAACTGGAAGGACTCTGCCCAAATAAACATTATTTTTTGAAGTGTGTATATATATATATATACATATAGCAAATGGAGATGCTGTTACCCAAAGCTCCATGACTGTCATACTGGGTCTTATTTTTCCATGATCTGTTCAGCCTTTACTCACAAATAAATGCAAACAGGGTTCCATGTCTAGAAGTGTCTAGAAATACCTTACAAATAACCCCACCTTGCTGAGATTTTTTTTGTACTGAAAATATACAGAGATACCTTTTAAATTTCCCTTCTTCCTCCATTCTATTGAATAAAGATGTCCAAACTCAGAGTACTGTACACAGAAGAGTATGTTTTTTAGACAAGTTTGGCAACAGATGGAAAAGGATTAACAGTGGTCCCTTTTAAACCTTTTATTATCTAGTTCTGTGAAAATTCCTTCTGGTCCATTGATGCCCAGTGTTGCATCAAACTGTGTCAATTAATATTTTCTTCATACAGCAGAGAGTCAAATATGTTTTTATAACTCACACAAATTTTATTGTCCTATGACTTCATCTAGTCCAAAAGACTCATCTCTGAGATACACAAGCACCAATGAGAAAGCAAACAGACCTATTTTCCAGAGATTAGTTGACTGATTCCTTTTCAGTATGCATTTCTATTCATTATGTTAGTATCCCTGTTCCCAGTGACAAGTCCTAAAAATTTAAACAAATATTTTAGAATTTTAAACATTTTTTTTTACTAGGTGACTTTGAAAGTTTTCCTCAAACACATGGGTTTATGATTTTCTTTATTCGTGGAAGCAGAGATTATCAGAAACTACCAGAGTACATCAGAAGGTTTCAGGTTCTTATCTGCCTGTTTCAGTGGGTATTCTGCTAGTTTTCTACATTCACAGACTCCCTAACACTTAAGAATATTTCAGTGTTAAATACTTCAGTTAAATCTTGAGATGGCTCTCAATTACTATTGATTTTGGTTTTTATTATTATCACTATTTGACATCCAGGAAATGAGAAAATATGGGCAAAAGTGGAAGAGAAATCATAGACAAACCCTGAGTCCATCTTTTTTTGTATTTTATAGCTTGTCTGGCTGCACAATAAAATTCTGGACATTGTGAGAATTCAAATGTGCCCCAAAGATGAAAATTTTAAGGCATGAGATCATTCATGGATAAAAGTGCATTTTAAAACAAACATGTTTTCCTGAAAAATATTTTTATGAGACAATTAACAGCCCTTCCCTTCACAGTTCCTTTTGAAAATAAGCAGACAGTGATTCACTTCCAAGCTGCTGATGAAAAAATAAGGACCCAGAGGAAAACAAAGCAGACAGGGACAATACTGTTGATATAAATGAATGAATACATTCCATTGACAATTCAGTTTGTCAGTGAGACTCTAAATAGCCAAAAACCCCAGACTTGCAGGGAACGTAAGTTTCCTGCTGAACTCTGGCACTTGATAGAGAATGAAGATTAATATCTCAAAATATTTTTCAGAAGCCAAAACTACTAAAATTTTTTTTGGTTCATAAATGATAGACAGACTTTGTCAAACATTTCCTTTTTCATAATGTTGAAATAAAATATTTTGAAATTATTAAAGTATTGTATAATATTACATTTTGGAAGAACAAAACAAAGTGAAAAAATAAAATGCATTACATATAATTCTAAGTTATTAAGCAGTGTTCAATCAAACATAAAATTTAACATAATAATTAATTTGATTTAAAACAAAAAGCCTGTAAAGTCCATTTTGCTAATCTATGAGTTAAAATGACAGCAGTTTGAAGTAATTCCATTAGAAGTATGTATTGACATAATCACTGGAAACATTTTTATTTTGATACAACAGCATTTCACCCCAAAGAATGTTGACTAACTCTTAAGCTAAGAAGCAGCCCAGTGTTGGGCTGTGCTTCATGATAACTGATAAATTCATGGGAAATCTCATTTTATACACACTGCAGACAGCTTAGGACTCTGCTCTGCCTTTGGAAGTGACTCACTGTGACACACACACAGACACATCTGGTATTTATAGTTTCTTTTGTCCCAGCTTTGGTTGTCTTTGCTCTCATGTCAAGTCATAAAGATCCTAAGGCAATATAGAATTTCCTGAAAATAGTTTAATTGCTCACTGACATTATCTTTAGTGAAATTTAATTTAAAATGAAGACTTTGCAGGTCTTGCCAACTTGTGAAACATGCAACACTACATTTATTACTGCATGAGAGAGCATCTGTCATGGCATTGAATCCATTCAACATGAAACAAAAGGGTTATATTCTTCATTTCCAGCTTTAACCAAATAAAAGTTAGGTGTCTCAGTCTAAGCTATTGACCTTAAACTGCCTCAGTGGTCAGTAGAGAGAAGCAGCCATTTCACATGACAATTCATCTGACCTTTCTTAGGTACATATTTTAAGATGAGATGAACAGTCCTCCAGGGAATTAAAATGAGATAAACTGCCATCTAGAAATTTGATATCTATATCTAACCTAATCACCAGAGGCTTCCTCTGCAGTCAGTAGAGAGAAATGGGCTTCCTCATATGACCTTCATCGTCCCCAAGGCATCTGACCTCCTGAAACATGGCTCAGCCAGGCTGCAGGGCTGGGGAGGTGGCAGCAGGCTGGCATCACTGTGTCCCTGCGTGCAGCCCAGCTTTGTAACCCATCTGCCAGAGTGCAGCCCCACATCAGTCATTTCCAGATATCTCACTGCTCAGGGCTGGCACCTCTCTCTGTAGCTGCCCCAGGTCCTGCCCCTGCTGCTCCCAGTGCTCACACTGCACACTGATACAGCAGAGCAGCATTAACAACACTCAGTATGTCAGAAGCTAGGAAACATCCCATCTGATTTTGTACTGGATTAAAACTTAATGCTGCAGTGGTGGACTTCTGAATTAATCACATCAACTTCAGCGCAGTTATTGTGGCCTGGAGCCAGTAGGAGAGCACAAAAGCAGTGTTTGTGAGGCTTTCTTCAGCTTATGGCAGCTGTTTAGCTCATCTTTGATCACCCTCACTTTTTTTTGCAGTTAAGCTTTTCGGTCACACTATCTTTGCAGAGATAGCTGCTCCGAACAATACCCGTGTTCACATGCCAGCAAAGGTATTTGTGCACGTGGATTAGCTGGTTTTTGCTTGTCATGCACTTACTCGCCTTTGTGTTGTTTTTGTTTTGTTTACAAAAAGACACTCAGCTGCTCAAGGAGCACGAGCAGCAGCATATGACAGAGCAGAGCAGCTGTACACGAGAGCTAACATTGGTGAGAATGCTCAGCTGCAGGGATGGGAGGGCTGTGCCATCCTAGGTCAAGGCAAGGCTGGTAGAGAATATAACGCAACAATGAGCAGCAGATGCTCTTAGCAGAGACTAGCAGGACAGGGCATGCCTCTGGCAATGAACCCCTAGAATACACATCCCGTTTTCAGTGGCTCAGACACTTCCTGAGCTGGTGTTAAATGCCTTTGCATTTAACACCCCTGAAAGGATTTGCCTCCGTGTGAAATTATTACTTTTTAAAATCCGTGCAAACTTCGAGCATTGCAAGCATCGAACAGCACAAAGTTTCCCAGCTTGACTATACACCCCATAAAGGATCCCATCCCTGTTTTAAGCTCCCAGTTATTAGTTTTAGTTGATAAATTTATTTGATGATTTGGGTTTTATGGCCAAAGAGATACAGAATGATTGTTCCTTATTAACTTTCTCCAGCTCCTACACGATTTTGTAGACCTGCACCAGGTGCCCTCTCATTCATCTGCTCACAAGGCTGAGTGCCCATCAATTGAGTCATTTCTCATTTCCACAGGTTCCATACCATCGATCACTTTTGCTGTTCTTTTTGTACCTTTTCCTGTTGTACTCAAGTGCTTGTAGGCAAAACATGAACCCAGAGAAATAAAGGTTTTTCAGGGTAAAGGCTGAGTAACACAGTATAGAAGTGCATATTTAGAGGATATTCAATGAGAAAAAATAGAAGCCAAACTGATTATTTTTCTTCCTCGGTGAAGGTAGTAGCAGCAATTTAAACAGATCAATGCACTTGAACATTTTTAACAAATATCTTCATCTTATCTAGATAGAATCTATATAAGCAGATCTCTCATAGGACACTCCAACAGAAATTTAAGAAATGTTTACGAAACCAGTATGAATTTTAATCCTCTCCAAATCACACTTCAATAATAATGTTACCTCTGATCTTTTTGAATGCTTTTCTGTAGAAGTTCCAGAATGTAAGGAAATAAAATGCTATGCAAATATTTAAAACAACAAAAAGACTGTTGTCATGCTAAGCTGTCAGGTTGGCATTGAACTCAGGAAAACAAGCATTGACTCCCACCTGATATAGGACTAGGCAAAGAGCTAAATGAAGGAAATGTAACTGATGTCAATCTAGAAAACTACAGAAAATAATTTTGTCTGTCAAAGTAAGATTACAATTTTGTGGGATTATGGGCCTATTAATGAATAAAATTGTATTAACCCTGATTTCCCTGATTTAAACTTTAAATTATTTTACATTTAATTAGATGACATTAAATCAGTGTAGCACATTCAAATTTAACAGAACATACATCCATGGATTAGAAAGAGAAAATAGACATCACTCAAAATATTTTTATAAAATCAGACCATTTCTATGGAATCATTATTGACTGTATTTTACCAAATTATTTATTAAAAAAATCTGTAATAAAGATCACTAAAATCTTTATTACAAAATAATCAGATTTCAACTTTGTAAGTGATCATTGTGATAGTAATAAGCCATGAGGAGCTCAGGTCCATGGTACACAGCTTGGAGGACTGCATGCAAATTTTATTTGAATGCGGTCAAGTGTGAATAGTAATGTTGATCAAAGCTCTCCTGTGTCAATCTTTTTAGGAGGGATAATACAATCTTTCCATGTAGAAAGCATCTTGAATAGGTGTTCAATGTTCATGTTATCTCAGCATTTGACCTTCATGCATCTGCTCCTGTAGTATTTTGTTTGGTTCTTGTGTCATTGTTTCAAAGGTTTTTGAAAGACCCAAGAGAATCAGAGAAGAACCACTACAGGAGCTTTCCTGGCACCAAAAGATTCCAGAAACTCAATCTGAGAGGGAAGGTGAACTTTATAAGGGCACAAAGTAAAACCTTGATTACAATTTCTTAGGTCAAAGTCATAAAATACAGTGGCTGTAAGATAAAGCTAAAAAAATCTAATGCTAGGAATTAAGATCAATTTTTTTTAACAATGAAACAACTAGCAAATGCTTTCAATCAAGACCAAACGCTTTTCTAAATATTTCCTACTCAGTTTCAAACAGAAAATATATATTTCAGGCTAGATGATTGCAAAGATGCCTGTGACTTCATAATGGATGGCTTTCTGGGTCTAAGTACACTCGAAAGAATAAATGTGAAAACAAATAAAGGCAAAATAAACAATGTATCAATAGTTTTAATAGTATGCTATTCATAGAACCTAGAATTACTTCAGAAATAATTCAGAAACAGAAAAGGAATAATCATTCTTTAATAATTCATTATTTAATAAATCATCTTACACTACTCTGAATGCACATTTTCTATTTTTTTTTAGTCACTGGAAGCTGAATAATGTCCATTGACTATAAGTAAGAGTTCAGTGAAATAAGAAAAACAGAAAATGTTCCAGTGACTTTCTGAAGTTATTTTTATATGATTTCTGGCATTTTCACTTGAGTGTCATGTGATTTTTCTTAATCATTGTCAATGCAAAACAAGTACAGATAACATATAGGAATGTAAAGATGTTTCCTGTCTCTTTCGGAGTCTTTATACTCACTTGAAAAGTTTTGTGTTTGAAACCATCTGCTGGTTATTCACTAGAAAGAGATTGTAGGTGAGTTAGAGGATTTCTAATGCAGAAATATTATTATCTTTACTTTTCTGTTTGGGCAACTTGGTTTAAATAAGACCCATCTCCTTTACAGCAAAAATGAACAAGCAATGTTTTTCCAAACTTTAGACAAACGGCAATCCTTACATAATGGTGGGCATTTCCTCTTTGGAGCTCCCCACTGAATCAGGACATTCACACAAACTCACCGCTAAGCTCTTCCCTGGGGCCAGGCTCAGCCTGCCCAAAGCTGGGCTTATTCCATGTGCTTTGGTCAGCAGATATGCAGTCTTAGACAATGGCTTCTTTCTGCAAACAATGCCCAGTATTAGGAATGTCATCAGATGGAATGGCTACGAGTGGGACAATTCTGCTTTCTTATGAAAGCGTTCATAATGGAGCGCTCACAGCATGCGTGTGTCTGTGTGTCTGTGTGTGTCTGTCTGTGTGTCTGTGTGTGTGTGTGTGTGTGTGTGTGTGTGTCTGTCTGTCTGTGTGTGTCTGTGTGTGTCTGTGTGTGTCTGTCTGTGTGTCTGTGTGTGTCTGTCTGTGTGTGTCTGTGTGTGTGTGTCTGTCTGTGTGTCTGTGAGTGTGTGTGTCTGTGTGTGTCTGTGTCTGTGTGTGTCTGTTTGTGTGTGTGTGTCTGTGTGTGTCTGTTTGTGTGTGTGTGTCTGTGTGTGTGTGTGTGTCTGTGTCTGTGTGCCTGTGTCTGTGTGCCTGTGTACATCTGTGTGTCTGTGTGTGTGTGACTGTTTGTGTGTGTGTGTGTCCGTGTGTCTGTGTGTGTCTGTGTGTCTGTTTGTGTGTGTCTGTCTCTGTGTGTGTGTGTGTCTGTGTGTCTGTGTGTGTCTGTGTGTCTGTCTGTGTCTGTGTGTCTGTTTGTGTGTGTCTGTGAGTGTGTCTGTGAGTGTGTCCGTGTGTGTCTGTTTTTGTGTGTGTGTGTCTGTGTGTCTGTGTGTGTCTGTCTGTGTGTCTGTTTGTGTGTGTGTGTCTGTGTGTGTGTCTGTGTGTGTGTCTGTGTGTGTCTGTGTGTTTCTATGAGTGTGTGTCTGTTTGTCTGTGTGTCTGTTTGTCTGTGTGTCTGTGTGTGTGTCCGTCTGTCTGTGTGTCTGTGTGTCTGTATCTGTTTGTGTGTGTCTGAGTGCATGTGTCTGTCTGTGTGTGTTTGTGTGTTTCTATGAGTGTGTCTGTGTCTGTGTGTCTGTGAGTGTGTGTGTGTCTGTGTGTGTCTGAGTGTATGTGTCTATCTGTGTGTGTGTATGTCTGTTTGTGAGTCTGTGTGTCTGTGTCTGTATGTCTTGTCTGTCTGTGTGTGTCCGTGAGTGTATCTGTGTGTCTGTGAGCATGTCTGTGTGTGCCTGTGAGTTTTTGTGTGCATGTCTGTGTCTGTCACTGTGACTGTGTGTCTGTGTGTTTGCATGTCTGTGTCTGTGCTTGTCTGTGGTCCATGTCTGTGACTATGTCTGTGTGTCTGTGACTGTGATGGTCTGTGTATGTTTGTGTGTCTGTGTGACTGTGTCTGTGTGTGTCTGTGACTGTGTTCATATCTGTGTGCCTGTGCATGTTTTAGGAAAGATCCACCAGCACACTGCAGAAGCAGCCTGCTGGGCTCAGAAGAGCTGGTTCATGAAAGGTGCCATTTATAGTGCTTTCATAATACCTTAGAATGGAAACATTAGGTAATAGTAAAATCCCAGAACTAGACTTACTAAATTCTGAAAACTTACTCACATTACCATGCTTTATAGGACTTCAGGGACTTCATAACAACAATCTGTGCAACTGCAGACTTTGTTTAATGAAAAAATAAATAGAAATAGTTACCCAAAAATTAGCCTAAAGACTGCTATTCCCTTGTTAGTGCCCTTTAATAATTTTCACTATGCCTCCATTTGCACCCTGTCTAGAAAATAAAAGGCTTATTCATGCACAAAAACACAGATCTGCCTTCTCAGTGAGAAATTTTGTAACATTTCTGAAGCAGAATCAAATGCAGCAGCTCAAGGTCTTTTTCTGAAAGAGGAAAAGCAGTTAGCTGGATATTGCATTACTTTCAGGAGATTTCTTCACTGTTGTGTAATTTATCTGACAGTTGCCACAGGGCTTACATGCCACTTTAGTTACCCTACTGATTTTTAAGAGATGGATATGCATGTGGAAATTAGGGGAGCATTCATTTTTCCCCCTAATTTCATCAAATTACATGCACTGTGATTTTAGATAAATCACACTATTGCACTGTTTCCCTTTCCACATTTACAATCTTGTGGGTTCTCTTTGGTTTGCCTTTAAGCAGTCACCATTTGAATCAACATGCCAAAGACTGGCTAAGTCTGATGTATCCTCTAACTGGTGTCCTCTCAACAGCTCTCCTTAATGCTCTGTCATGAATTTGTTTGGGTTTTTCTTATTGGGAGGTAACAGAGCCAAAGCTCCAGAATGTCTCACTTTCATACAAGGCTTCCTGTGTATTTTAAATGAAACGGATATAACAAAGAAACCAATGTGAATTTATGCAGTTCCAGTGTGGTAGAAACAAAGAAGTTGGTTGAAAAGACAGAAATATATCAGCCTTGCAATCTCAAGCGACCCTCAGGCAGGTACAGCACATATGCCTTCTGGCTTTAGTGCAGACAGAATTCAAAAGATCAGCCTTTGTGTGACCCCAGATATGAGCATCTGGCTAAGACCAGCATCCTTCAAAGTTCTGGCAGTTTGCAAAGACACAGGCTGGCCTGGATTACAAATCAGAAGCACTCATCACAGCTGAAAAGTGTATTTTTTGCCATTGGGGTAGTAGAAAACCAAGAGAAACAGATACACACTTGGGAGAGGAGGAGGCAAAGTAACACTGCTTTTTCTCTGCTCTTGAAACCTATGATGCAAATATTTATGCATGAGGCTGAGAGGAATTCTAGGGTCATCTTTCTGCCCTGTCTAAAAACATACATCTAAAAGGAGAGCTCACAACAGTGCCTAAGTTTGAAAACGTGCTGATGTCAGAATTTTGCTCTATTTACATGCCTTTGGCAAAGACCAGCCAACTACCTGCTTATCGTAAATCTCTCCTCTCTCTCCCTCCCTTCATCCTCTCCACTGAAACCCCTGTGATTTGCAGTACAGAGCACCAAGCACAAGTAGGTTATTCTGTGTATGAAAGCCGTGCTTGTCAAAGATGCTGAATGCACAGTCCCAGAGACCCACAGAGAAAAAAAGACACATCATGGATAGCAGCACTGTCAGCTCCTCACTCCAACTTACCAGTTTCACTGAGAAACACCCACTGGGGCAGAAGGATCATTCACCCTTTAGAGTCAAGTTGTTGTCCTAACTGCTGAAATTGCCACGTAGGCTGCTAATTAGAGCCAGTCATGGTTATGGCTTTTGCAGTGCTGACAGCTGTGAACTGGTCACCCAAAGCTTACCCTGAAGGTTGGGCACTTATAAAAGCTATCAGATATAACAATCTGCTACACTATGGCAGATTTGTACCTGCCCAAAGATGAAATCAGAGAGAATAGAGCTGAAGAACCCCTCCAGAGGTTGCTTGATCCATCTCCCTACACCAGAGGATCACACCTAATTCATTTCTGGGGGCTGTTTGTCTAACATCCTTATATAAACCTCTTCTAACCATCACTCCAGAGCCTCAACATGCAATTTATTCCACTGCATTGTGAGAACTTCCAAGAGAAGGATTGTTTTAATGGTTAGACTAAACTATCCCTACTTTCTATTTGTCATATTACTTTTCCTCTCTGCAAACACACCCATCACACACCAGGTAAAAATATCTCTCCAGTCTTTTCTCAGTTTATGATTCCTTCTATCTTTCTCCAAGTGTGACATTTCCTGGATCATTCTCTGATCATTCTATAATTTTCTTTGGATTCTGTCCAGCTGGGTTACATCGTCCATGTAACACATATCTCAAACCAGAATGGACACTGCCACAGCCGAGATTTTGCAAACCTGATGAATTCAGGAGTGTAATTGCAATGTCTTACAGGTGATGTTCCTGCCTGTACATCCCAGACTATGTCCATGGGAATGCAGGAACAAGATGCAGCACACTCATATATGTTATGTGAGTCAAATGACTCATTGCTGTCATTGCATTCCTTCTTCTCCTTTGCCTCCTCCCCCACAAAAAGGGGATACCCTGGACAAACTCCAAAATGTCTGCAGAAGTTCTGAGAAGCTTGAAATGTCCTCCAATGGATAGCAATATTATAGATATCAAGGATGGCAATAAATAAAGGCAAGAAGAAACCGTCATGAGACTGCTACTTCAGACCAGTGCCTCTGGGTGGGAGGTGGGTAAGTCTTCCATCATCAGTATTATTTCCCAGCATAGGAATAATCCTGGTTGCTTTCCAGGCACCAGGTAATTCCTGCCTTGGTCCTATTTTAACAAACCTACATGTCATCCAGAAAATGATCATGAATTTAAAACAGTAGAGATAGGTTTGGGGACTGATTGCTTTTCTTAAACCTGATCTCTGAACACAGACAACACTCAAACTGCATTAAAACTGTTATTTTCGTGACAGCAAATAACTCTGAGCTCATGTATTAATCTGGAACTTTCATGTATCACAATGCCCCAAACACATAGCTGTCAAACAGATTATTTCTGTGATTGATATAAGATGTATGGATATGACGTAGAGAAAAGGCTGCATTGTGGGACAAATGTCCCTGAGCTTTTGCCACTACAGTTCCCAGAGAACTGATATACATTCAAACTGCTTTATCTTGGTACAATAAAGTGCAGAATTTCAGCAGAAGCCATATTAACTCCCTTGTTAGAAAACAACAAAATTCCCCCAATTTAGCATTTACCAAACATATGATTTTTTTTAATTGCCCATGTAAATATACATACAAACACAAATAGATACATAAAAGGCATAAAATTACATCTTAGCCATAGTAAAGTAGCTAGTCATATACTATGCATTCTACTAGGAAAAAAGGGTTCCTGTAAAAATTCAAATATTTTAATATGTATGCTCTTTGGGAATTTCCTTGTTTAAATATTTGTGCTTAGTAAGAAAATGTTGAAAAAATTTACGAGTAGGCATTACATTTAATGAGGTTCTTAGATTTAAAAAAAAAAAAAAACAACCCAAAAACCACTACAAAACCTATCACATATATCAAAAATTTCCCATGACAAAAGGTGGCTATAATAGTCTAGGTTCTCCCTTACAATAAAAAGCATACTTGTACCACTGTCAAATTATATTAGCTCTGTATCATACTCATGTCAGTTTCCTGGTGAAATAAAGGCCCATATTTTGCCATCAGGGCTGAGCAGTGTCCTTCCTCACAATTTGTTCCACTGAAATGAATTGTTATTTTGCTAGGAAGAATTTTAGGCTGCCCTAGTCTGGATCTATATGGTGAATAGAAAGAAACAGCTTGCCTTTCTATTGATTCCTGCAGGATGCTGTCACTAAACTTCAGTGACATTAAGTATATATAATTAAGTGTATATCATTTTAGATTATGAAGTTACTTGTTACTTTTCACAACATTCATCCATAATTTCACATTTTCTTTGGCATTATAGCTTTAAATAGTACAAAGATACATGGCATTTAAGACTCAGAAAGACCTTTGGCCTTTGACCTTAAAAGATCTTTATGTGGAGGCCCATGGTGGATTGATTTTTGACAGTACAGTGACAGAGCCATACAAAAAAGGTATTCATATTGACCAAGTCCGTGGATATTTCAGGTCAAAATGTCAGCAGTTGTCTTTTTCAGCTGACATCCTGGTCTGAGAAAGTTGGATTTAACATTTAAGGTTTACTTGACTCTGATATTTTGATTTCTTACCATACATGGCTGTGCCATTAGCTCTCTGGAATGCCTTCCTTTTCTTCCTTGAAAAATGCTAAATAAGTTCTCACTTTACCTACAGCCTGAATAAGAATACAAAAACAACAGACAGCTGTGAGGCATCTGCGAGTCACACAAACACTGTTGGCACAGTTCCTGCATTCAAGAGATCAGCAAGAGCCTAGTAAATAAGCTTTCCTCACTAAAGACCACTTTTGTCCATGATCATTGAAGCTGTGCTTTACTCATACATCCTCTGAATTCCTCTTTTCTTCAGTAATCACACATGCCTAGCATGATGGCTGATTCTATTCTACAGTTCTGGGCCATGTAATTATGTGAGTAATTGGCAGACAAGATGTTGTGAATACCTGAATCCCAGGTTAATTGAAACTAACACCTGCCTGAACTGTGCTGTTGTAATGGATGCAATAATACAACAAGATCAGGCCCTACTGAGTTGCATAATCTTTTCAAGACAAGGTTTTTGATCTTCCTCCTTTGATTTGAGGGCAGTGGTAAACTGAAGTATTATACCTTTGTTGAAGCTTATAAAAGAAGAATCTGAAGCTGAAAATGAAGATCCTTCCAGTTAATCTGCATTGAGAAAAATCAGTGAGCACATCTCTTCTGCATCTTTCAGTTAGAAAAGAAATAACTGATATATCTGTCAACACAACTGTAGTTAATAACATCAGCATTCACCCTGGAGTAACCCAAATTGTTACCCAAGTAGTACAACCTGCAAACTTGGATTAACGAGATACAGAAAGGACAAAAACATCACCACCATCACTGAACACCCCAAGCTGGGCATTGCTCAGAAGAGGTTGTTCTAGATGGCCTGAGGCTGATTTTCTGATGACTTGCTCTTCTGATGACCATCAGCTCACAGGCAACGCCTTCCAGTGTTCCCTGTGTTACTTTCTCCCTGACAAAATGCTGACAATGGCACACCCCTACAGCACAGACAGACCTGCCAGAGGAGCAGACAAATCACTGCAGCAAAGACCGCCACACCAAAGAAAGAACAAAAGAATACGTGTTCTTCATTCGATAAAACCTCTCAGGAAAAGACAGATTTTCTTGTTCTTTTAGTGAAATCATGGGGGGGTTGTTTGTTTGTTTGTTTGTTTGTTTTTAAGTCAAATCTTATGGACTGTTTTAAACATAGCTTTTACCTGATATAACTAGTTTCTGGGAAGTATTTCAGTTCAAACAGACCACTATTGAGAGAGTGTACTGAATCAGTGGAGAAAACAGAAGCAGTTTGGCAATAGAACCTGATAGATAGATAGATAGATAGATAGATAGATAGATAGATAGATAGATAGATAGATAGATAGATATGAACAAACTAATGTTGTGCTTATATATGAACAAACAAATGTCTTCTGCTTGCAAGAGCAGAAGACAGCATTTGATGATCCAGAAGATCCTGTTTATCTAAGTTAAACAAGACATTTCTATGTTAGGATACATGTTGGTTTTACTTACAGTGGTGCAAGCTGTATAAAGCCACAATACCCTCCGTAAATGGAAAGCAAATGTGAAAAAAAATTACAAGCTAAAATGCAGCCCAAAGATTTGAGATTTTCAAAAGCCTACAGTCCTCAGATTACTTACAGAAGTAATCTGATTACAGACTTTTCTGGGATTTGCTTGACCACCCCAGTTGCCTCTGAACATCACAATCAATTTATTTGTCTCAGGAGTAATAGGGGGAAAAAAGATTTCAGGAATGAAAAGATTTTACTGTAATGACCTGAAGCAAATGTGAGAACAACGCCTGCTTTAGAAGTCATGAGAGGCACAATCACAACGATTAACAGCAAGAAAGAGAAGTGAGGAGGAGGAGGGAGCTGGGAAATGGAGTTCACAAATTTCACCTGTGACAAATTTCACCTGTTTAAACGTAATACGGCTGCAAAAGAAGGAAATATGCTTTTGCTAACACCTTTGCAGAGATATTTTGACATGAAAAAACTGATCGGCTTAAACAGGGACAAGTAGTTAAACATAGGATATTGTGTTCTCTGGAAATCATATAACCGTAGAAAGGCTGTAATAAAAGTAACAATATTTCACCTAGCAGATCAGTGTGGGTTTAGAAGCTGAACAGCAAACCTGAGGATGTTTATCAACCCAGTGTTTTCAAAATCTTTCAGTAAAAGTCTCTATACATCCTACCATATCATTTTTTCCACCCAACAGGGCCTGATATTTTTTCAAGCTGAGCACTGTCTGAACAGCTTCCCTAATGTCTTTGTTTAGGTCTGGTCTATAGATCCCACCTTACTCCCACTGATGTTAGAAGGAAACTCTCTTAGCAGACATCCTGTGGGATGACAATACCTAATTCTGTATTTGCTTCCAGCATCTCACATCCACCCCATCAGAAACTGTGAATAACTCTTATATCTGGTAATATATTCTTATTTGTGAGCACAGACATTCTTAGTACCTTTTTAAAGGGTTTTTTTCTACTAGGACATTGGCAAATCTCAATTACCTACTCCAGTGTTAAACTTGGGGTATGAAACAGTGCAAATAAATAGAAAATTGGATGAAAGCTGTGCATAAATGTAGGTTTAATCTGACTCAGCTGCTTCAGCAAAACTCACAGGTATCCTCTCCAGAATGGATTTCACTGAGAAATATCTATGGTACAAAAATACCATCTTATCAAGAGTGCCATCCTCTCACATCTTCATCTCTTCTGTAGTAAATGCAGAAGTATGGTCACCCTTTCACCACACATCATCTGGCAGAAAGCACAGAGAGCAGTGGACATTAAGTTCTGTAGTATATATCTGGCTAAGATGCTAACAAAACCCTGTGGTAAATTCCCTGAAAGGTTTCAATTGCTGAGGTGACAGGCAGCGAGGCTGAGGCAGTGATGGGGGGAGAAAGACACTGCACTGCCAGGAGAGAGCCCTAGCAATGCTTCAGTCAAATCTGACCTACTTTAATGAAATCAGGTCATCTGTGAGCTCTTCATTACCCCCAGACTAAACAGTGCAAAACATAGCAGCCAATGTCTCTGCCTTTTCAGAGTGCCACTAATTCTCATTACAACACTGTTATGTATTCCTTAATATATATTGACTTAGTCATCTCACCACACCAAAGCTGGCAAACAGCACTGGGGAGGAAGGAAGGTAAACATGATTACTGACTAAAAAAAAAAAAAAAAAAAAAAATTGCAGGGTAAACACAGCTAGGCCTCCAGACTGTGTCCTCAAGGGAATAGGGAAACAAAAGGAGGCACAACTGTCTCAGGATATTAGCCATGACATGAAGCTCACCTATCACACCAGCAAACTCTGAACTGTTACCAGCAGCCCTCACAGACAGAGCAAGGCTGGAGCCAAGAGGAAGCTGGTACTGCAGCTTACACCCAAATTCCTCTCACTGCTCAGTCTCCTGTAACCTAGGAAGGTGACAGATCCATAACAAAAATATATACTGGCAATGCCAGTGTGTGTCCATGACTGCCTTTCATTTCACACAGAGACAGGCTGTATGTATATGTATGTGCAGCTATGGATGTGTCCCCACATATATTTTATTATGTAGAAGTGTAACAGTTTTTACTTGACCTTAATGTACATTGAGATTTATGTATTGCTTTTAGGCCTTAGAAAAATATACCTGTACATATGTAAATACATATGGATCTAAGAAACATCTAAATGTGATTTTTATGTATATGTATAAAAACATATTCAGCAATAGACACATCCTTTTGAGCATCCCATTAAACCTACCCTATTTACAGTATGCACATTTCTCTATTGTGAATAAGGTTATATATATTAAAGGCTACTGTGCTCCAAAGAGAAACATTCCTCTCTTATTAAAAGAATTAATATTTTTATCTCTATTTCTCATCACAGAAGTATAACATTTACAGTTTCTGTTCAGCACTATTATAAGGTATTTATACCCACTTTGGTTTGGAGACCTCTGTACGAGGGCATCTGGTCCATAAGGAATGACATCCCCTCTCCTGCTGCAGATCCAACAAGCCACAGGTCAGCACAGGTGCTGTGCCCTGCCTGCAGCCCTGCACAGGTGCCTGCAGCCCTGCACAGGTGCCTGCCTCTGGCACCTTAGCTCATCTCAAAAGGCACTGTGCACTAATTCAGGGGCAATGCATTGGGCCTTTACATTCCTTTACCTGTAGCCAGCTATCATTAAAACTGATCTTCTGCTTTTTCCTAACCGTGTTTAATTGGTAAATCTATTTGGTACTTACTACAGAATTCTCTTTCTTCACCTACTATCTCATTATCAAATTACTTCTCAGACTGTCTCTGTCACCTCTGGGGGTGGCTGAGTGTATTTCACCTGGCCCAACAGAGAGGTCTACAGTGCAGGAGTCCACACATGCCAATGCTTTGGACAGAGGTATTTAGGTGAAATGAAGACTTACAGAGATGACAACCTAGACAGAACAGTCCTGAGGCCATGCCAGACTTCCTTTGGCAATGCCAAGTTAGGATGATTCAGAGGGCTCTTGCCTCTTTCACTTTTATCTATTTGTTCCTGTTTCTACTTAATTCCCTGCCTTGTACTGGGAGAAATGACTGCAGAGCTATGCAATCAATATCTAACTAATTCTCACTGAAACTAGGATCATACATAGAAATACTCCTCAAATTCTAACTATTCATTATATAGAGTTATTATATTTCTAAATCATAATTTTGATGGCTGGAACTAGGAGAAAAGGCAGCTTACAGGAGTCCAGCTGGCTGTGACAGACTCTGTGCTTACTGACTAAGGCAAAATAGAGCAGCCATATTTTGATTTCTTACAACATCTGGAAAGTTATTCCCTTCTATCTTCTGTTTCCTTACAGCATCTGCTGCTGCCCAAATTGCTCATTTCTTTTCATTCTAGCCAGCTGAAACTTCTGTGTCATCCATATGGTAGTTTTAAAATGCCAGAGAAGCAGGACTGAGAGAAGTAAGGGAAGGATGGCACATAGAGGAACAGGTAAGTTTCCATGCACTTTTAATAGAGAATACATGACAGTGGATAAAACACTGCAAAAATATACATCATACAGGAAATTTGAAATTTTTTGACTAAGTATAACTAACAATTATGTCCAAAAAAAGGTCTTTATTTCGTTTTCTTTAAAAAGCTGGTGCTAGAAACTGGAGAGTCTCCTTTATAGGCTTGCAGTGATCCCTTCCCTGAAGGAGGAGGTAGGAGAGGCTTAGAAGGTGGGGTAGGATAGTAATTGTTATCTGTAAAGGCCAGCTGTAAGCAGCATACTTAATGGTGGGGTTTGGGCAGACAAATATTGACAGCTCAGGGATGTTGCTAAGCCAGCAGTGCCCTGCTGAAGGCTGGAATGTGCAGCCACACAAAAGGGACGTGCCATGGCACAGCCCTGAGCCCTGCTGAGCCAGCAGCACCTTTTGGTGCTACCATGGGCATCCACAGGGTTTTCCTGGTCCTTTCAGTGGGATAAGTCTTCTCTCCCTTGTGGTTTTGCTTGTTGTTACTTTTCCTGGAAGGGTTTAAAGAACAGGATTGAGAGAGTGATTTTTCCCTCAGAGGAAGCTGAGGCTGAGCTGCACTCTCCTCTGCCAAAGGGACACTCCTGGCATGCTGCTGATCCCCAGAGGAGCAGACTCACATCCCACCCAGACTCACATCACACCCAGACTCACATCCCACCCAGACTCACATCCCACCTCCCTGCCACTCATCTGCTGGGGAATTTTACCCCTGCAGTCTGTGGCTCTAAGTGTGAGGTCATTAATGGAGTTTTGTCTTGTTACCAAGGCTGTGAGAAAAAAGCTGATGAGAAAAGGCACTGTTAGTGCCTGAACATCATCTCTGGAGCTCCACCTGGTAACTCAGTACAGGCAGTGATCTGCTTTGATTCCCCCTGGCTGAAACTGAGATAGGCTTCCCATGCACTGCCCCTGACAATGACTACTTGTACCCAAACTTTTCTGTTAGCTTTCTCTAAAGGAGTAGATTTGTTTCAGTTTGTGTATTATTTTGAAGTAAATAACTAACTGAGAAAATGAGGATTTTAGCACTGAGGAAATCCCATTATCACTTTTTCTGAAAACTGTTTGTCTTATATTCCAGTATTGAATTTACATCTAATTTCAGGCTTCTTTGGACTACAAAAAAGGTTAATCAAACACTTAAAATTGGGTAGAAAGGCTCCCATCAACTGCCAGTAATCTGGCCAATGTTCATACCTGTAGTCAGAATTGGTAGCTTTTTTCTTAAAAACTTGCAGGAAAATTTCATTGTGAAGTTTCACACTCTCAATTACAGCTCACTAATCCCTCGAGCACAGTTTAGGGTTTCTCCACAGAATGCAATTCAGCCCATGTAATGCTATTTGAAATTGCAGAAAAAGAAAATACAATAGTCTTCAGACATATCTCCTGTCAAATTAATCATGGATTGTTGGTTCAGAGATACCAAATATCAAAGATTTTTTTTTTTTTTCATTTTACTATAGCCAGGTATGTACAAGTATTTCTGTAAAAACTTGTGTATCTCTGAGGAGAACAAGCAATGCTGCATGTACAACTCCAGTCAGAGCAAAAGCCAGGCAAACTTAAAGACCCACTTACAGCAAGGCAGATGCTCATAATCTTAATTTTATTATCTCCAAACAGCAGTGTTTCAATACATGAAAAACAATAAATCAGGAAATGTCATGACCATGAAAAAGTAAAAAAAGAAACATGGCAAAAAAGTGGGGAAAATATTTCTGATTTAGATTGTCTGTGGCTTTTCTGACTTGTGCCCCAGAGATGTTCAGGCTGTGTATGGGCAGGGTTTTAATAGATGTAGTATGTTATGAGCATATCACTGGATTAGATAGCTGGGAAGCAAAGAGAGAAGTCAAAACTGTCTAGTCTGGCAGTTTCCTGAAAGCAACAAGCAGTGGATACCACTGAATTACAGAATAACAACACCAGATAGAAAAATCTAATAATATATAGAAGCATCAAACCATACATAAAGGTGCTTGATAAAGACTTTCTCATTTTTTCATAAATTACTTCACTAATTTCACTCTGTGTGGAGAACTCTGCTGAACTAAGCTGAGGCCAAAGAAGTGCCACATCATTTCCATCACGATTTGTAGTTCAAATCCCCTCTAGGACTTATCTGAGAGACTTATAGATTTACATCCACAATAATTAAGAAACTTTAATGGGATTTTGGTTTAACTCATTATATATGCTAGCAACAATACTAAGCATTTATTGTGTACTCACAGCATTTACTGCATGCATCATTCTCAGCAGTTATGTGCAACCTTTTCCACACATGACACTGTGGACTCTGCAATCCATCCAACAATTCCCACAAAACCATTTCTCTGTACTTCTGTAGGAGAGAGAACATCTTAACATATTGTAGAGTGATGCACTGGCTCATGTGATTTCCTCCAGGCAAATGGAATAAAACAAGGCTGGGAGGAAGAAACACCAAACCCTGTGCAGGCTGAGGCAGACATTATTTACAGTGATAACTCTTGGCCAAGAAGATGAGTCTGTCTGAGCTCTGGAAACAATGGAGAAAGACTTGAGATCTCCAGCAATAGTTCAGAGCATGAACTATGGAGGTTATTAATTACTTCCAAAGGGTGCTCTCTGTATTGACCCCAAATACACTTAGCTTCTGCCAAGATGTTCCACAGTTTATGCAGAAACACCTTGAAATGAAACTCTTTAATCTTGTTCAACAAACTAAAATAACTTGACTTGAATAGATCTGACCCCAAACCAAATATTTTATTTTGATTTTGCTAACAAAAAATATTTGATTTTCAGACAAAATATTTTGCTTTTCAGGTTAAAACTGGTAACAGGGAAAAACTCAACATAGATATCTCTGCATCGAAAACACATTTTTCTTCTTAAAAAATTCTCCATTTTTTTCTGTCTGAATGTCTCTGATCAATACACAGCAATGGTGTATGCAATTACACACAGGAGTATATGT
This sequence comes from Oenanthe melanoleuca, assembly GCF_029582105.1. Classification (NCBI taxonomy): domain Eukaryota; kingdom Metazoa; phylum Chordata; class Aves; order Passeriformes; family Muscicapidae; genus Oenanthe; species Oenanthe melanoleuca. The sequence continues at coordinate 11,305,736 of NC_079336.1, forward strand.
ATTAGATGCACGTACATAATCACATTTTTATTCACTCTTTGGAAAGATAATCTACAGTCTGCTAGCTGATAGGTCAGGAATCTTCAGTTCAGCTATCTGAGAAAGATGTTAAAATATGGGAAAGTTGGAAAAAATTCATAAAAACAAGCACAAAAGACCTCTTCCTTTCTTGGTATGTAAAGAAAATGCTAAGTAAACAATTTGCAAACTCGGTAACAAAAGTCAACACTTAAATCTGTGTGGGTTCTCCCTTTGTCTATTTATTTTTCTGTCTCCAAATATTAAATGCAAACTTCAATACAAAGCCAGGAATTAGGTTCCATACATGGAAATGCCTTGGCGATTGTGAAAAATAATGCTGTGGTGTCTCTAGTTGGGAGGTTTGGAAGAAAAAGAATTTAAAAAAAAACAAGGAAAAAAAAAAGAAACTGTTCCACTTCATCTAGCAGTGCTGCAATACATCACTCCAATTAAATCCCAGCCAATAAGCAAAGGGACGTGTTAAGTAAAATTCATGAGCTTTGAATGCATGTGAATGAATATGCCAATCAGAATCAATGCCACCCATTCATCTGGTGTAACACCATGGTGATGACAATGAGCTTGAAACCAGCCTTTGTTGTCATCAGCTGTGCAGTAGTTGCCACAGCCCCAGCCTGGATCAAATGTGTGGGACATTTAAATCTTCAGCATGGCACACAGAACATCTTATTCATGCCAAAAAAGGAGCCATAATCAGACTCCGAGTAAATAATTCAGGATCAGTCCCTTACGAGGCACAAATTACCTTCTTTTAAAATGACCAAAATACTGTTCCTCTCCTTGCTTGACTTCACCCCACGGACACAGGCACAGCATTCTGTAGCCATGTAGTGTATTTGTCTCTCTGGAAATCTGTTGCTATATTAATTGTCTGTAACTGAGCCTTCTCTGGGCCCTGACTGATACTGCACTAAGGAATATCTTTGCAGAGACCCTGTATCTCAGCCCTTTTGAGCACTGCAGTGGCAGATGGCTAGCTCTCACTGCTTTTACAATAACCATTTCATTTGTGATGCTTGACCTGAATTCCATTCCTTGTTTAAAAGTGTGTCTCAGTTCTCAAATGGTATTTCACAGAATTGCCATTTCCATAGTGTTTCCACATGCTGTTCTCCAAATAACACATTTGCCCATAAAACGGGGTGGAAGAAAAGAATATGGAACTAAGTGTCACAATTGAAAATGTTTAGTCTAAGAATACCTATCCAAATACTGACAGTTTCACTTTTACTAGATTTAAATTACCCCACTGATATTTTCTTATATGTCAGCTGCTATCACTTACAGATCATGCTGTATTTTTAGTGCTTTGTGCTATGAGTTAGTTCTCTTTCTTCCATTGAGTTGTCAGTAGTTATAACATCGTAAATGTGAAACGCTGTGCTAGAAAAACAGGCCTTGGAGTGGTGACATACACTCAACTTCTCTGAATAAATTAAGCATGCATGCTTTCAGTAATAGATCCACCCATTAATCAGTGTATTTAAAAGGATGTGACAATCACTGTGTAGAACCAATAGTCCCCCAATTTACCAGCGGATATTACTCATTGTTGAATACTTTCTCTGCACATTTCTCATCTTATTTTTCAGTTCCTGAATAGGAAATTAATCTTAAGAGGAAGAGCAAGTGATCTTAAGGAACTTTATTTGGAAAGAGGTTATTTCTGAGGTTTCTTCTGGAGCCAATTAAAATCTCAACCAGAAGGAGCTGAAGACATCATTCAAATACACATTTGGTAAAGAAATATTAAACATGAAGCATAGATTTGCAAACAAAACCATGAACCCTTTGGTTATTCCCTTCCATTCTCTGGGCCTGAATTCATAAAGAGAAAATTAAGCTGGATAGAGGGAATAAATGTGAGGATCACAAAGAGCTAGAGAAATGATGCTGCAGAAAGATGCTGTCTGCCCCTGTTAAGGTTCTCTACAACCCTTTATTGTGATCCTTCTGGCATGTGACCCAGTCTTTTCCTACTGGAAGTGACCTGATTTTCTTCTACTGGAACTCTGCAATGTATTTCTTAAGAAAAAAGTTACTCTGTCTGAGCTTTTTTCTGCACCTTGAGGTGATCCACAATGGTTCTATGCAACTTCATGCAACAGGCCCAGGTATAACTTAAGAGATACACAGCAAAGTCACATTAAACCTTATAGCAAAAGACTTATTTATTTAGACTCAGAATGCATGGCAGATTATTTCCAAGTGTTATTAAACCCACACTTTTTGGCATTGTGCAGTCAATTATAACTCAGATTTAAACAAATTCTATATCTCTGAACATATAACCGTTTAGTTCTTTTAAAAAGACTGATAAGTGGGAGTTTTTGTAATTTGGGACAAAAACTTTCCAATCAATCTGTGATAACGTGAAAACATAAAAAAATCTTCTATTGATACTTCAGCCCTTTAGTTCTTTACCTGTCTGTTGACTTGGCCTGTGCCAAAAATCGTGTTGCCAGCAGAAGTAAGGCAAGATTGTCCCTCTGTATTTGGAACTGGTCAAGCTGCATCTCAAATTCTGTGTCCAGTTCTGGGCCCCTCACTACAAGAAAGGCATTGAAGTGCTGGAGCAAGTCCAGAGAAGAGCAATGGAGCTGGGGAAGGCTCTGGAGCACAAATTTGGTGAGGAGCAGGTGAGGGAGCTGCAGGTGTTTAGCCTGGAGAAAAGGAGGCTTAGGGAGAACCTTATCACTCTCTACAACTCCCAAAAGGAGATTTTAGCCAGGTGGGGTCCCTTCTCCCAGGCAACTGCAACAGGGCATGAAGAAACAGACTCAAGCTGTACCAGGAAAAGTTCAGGTTGAACATCAGGATGAAATTTTTCACTGAAAGGGTTGTCAAGCATTGGAACAGACTGGCCAGGGAAGTGGTGGAGTCACCATCCCTGGAGGTGATCAAGAAATGACTGGACGTGGCACTTAGTGCTATGGTTTAGTTGATGTGGTAGTATTCAGTCAGTATTGATTGTCTTGGAAGGTTTTCCAGTCTTAATGATTCCATAGTTCAACTCCATGACCTTCAAAGACCCAGAAAGCTCTCTGTTTCCCAGTGAGTATAAGGTAAACAAAGTCCCAGACCCCTGATTCTTTTTCTCATCTTTATCCTCATGCAGCTATTAAGTAAAATGAAAAGCTGAGAAAAATTCGAGAGTTACCAATAAATACACATATTTCTCCAGCTATTCTTATGATAAAAATCATATCACTATCACCAAAGCAATACCAGTTTTAAGTTGATCAAAGAGAATGCAGGTACTCATGGTGAGGAGGTTCTGAAGTTCATTTCCTGGTGTAATTTATGGTTAAGAGTAAATATCTACCCTTCATACACTTGGAACACTCCTGGGAAGCTCCTGAAAAGCTCCTCATCTCTTCACTTGCAACTAGTTATCACATTAAATACATGAAAAATACTTCCCCCACATTGAGGACAGAATGTCATCCCAAAAATTACCATACCATTCTTACACACCTGGGTAACAGCAGCACAACCAGCATGAAGCTATCAACAAGTTCCAGGTCACCTGAACTCTTTTTTGCTGCTCTTTGCTCTGTCCCTCAGACCTTTCTTCTATTTATTCCACCAAATAAATCTCAAGGTTTTACTCCTTATTGTAAAGACAGCATTGAGCTCACACCAGCTTAGTTATTGTACAAAGGCTCTGGTCTACAGCTCTTCCATTAGGAAATAGAATATGGTATATGAAATTTCTTTTGGTATTCAGAAAGTTTTGTGGGAACTAATTTTTTATGCTATTCTATTTGGGCTTTGCAGCAATAGACTTTGGCCTGAGAGGCAATTACTTTCAGTTTTACCTAAGAGGACTGATGGGAAATAAGTCACAAATTTTGTTGCTTTGTGTATGTTGCTATGGTTTGAATGTCCATTCAATGAACTATGAACCTTCTTGTATTTGAAAATATATGAGTAATTAGATACAAAGTACTGTCTTTCTATGAGAGTATTTTAAAAACACATTCATACAGAGGATTTGAACAGTATTAAATGTCACAATTTTCACACTTAACCTTACTTTTAGGCAGGTGGTCAAAGAAATTTCATTGCATTTAACAAAACCGATTTCATACAAAACTCAATAAGAAGTTGCTTAGTGGGTATGCAGAGCCAAATTAAAAACAAAACTCAGGAAAACAATAAGGCCACAAAAACTTTTCAAACTTGTCATAATTATGTCTCACAAAAATATAGAAAACAATTAACACTGAGCACAGTTGTACTTCCTGTATTTTATTGGGATACTTGTCTTTTGGTATTAATGAAAGAGTCCAAACTCATCTCTATTTGTCCACTAATTAGCCACAATTTTAATTGGTAATTACTAAAACTGAAATTTTTGAAAAGTCTCTAAAGGAAATATACAGATTTATACTAAGTTTTAAAATCTGAGCTTCTCTTGCTGCTTTGGGAATTTTGAAAAAGGATTGAATCTGAAGCTACAACTGAGAGATGCTGCATTTATGTTTAGTATAACTCTGTTTCAACATGAGAATAAGTGTAATATGTCTTATGAGTTAAGAGCTACTGTTTGAACATTTTTTTTATGGACAGTGCAATCACAAAATATGTTCACATCACATTTGCAGAGTGTTTCTTAAGATAAGGAATATACCTGATTAGATCAGAAGATTTAGAATTAATACTCCTTGCAAACACAATAGTGTTAATATATAAAGAATTAGAAAATAAAGTGGCATTATTTTAAAAGCATAGCAAGCCACCAATTATTTCAGATTTAGGGAGCTGCTTATGGGCTTACTTGAGATGTAAGCAAATAAGTGCCAATTAATTAGAGTCTGTGACAGTGTTCAGTACCATCTCTTTGATCTTTCACTAGTAGCTGACAACAAAGCATGCATACTCACAATGCTTTAGTTTCAGTCAAGTGATCAGCAAAACATGTTCAGCTCATTTAAATAACAGAAGCTGGTAAAATACAGCTATCTTTTATAGCATTAAGCAAAGACTTGAGTTCAGATGACAGCCTCTCACATTTACAGAACACATAACTTGGAGCCATTTGCATCAGATGGGTAACTTGAGTTAAATTTAAAAATGGATGAAGCCACAAGCCAGAGGCGAGGATAAATTCCACAATAACTCCCCTGATCAACCACTGCTATATTGACTATTTAAACACAGATATACCATTGCTCTGTGAACAGAGTCACACAAACATCTGGGCAGAAAGGCTCACTGTGGATAGTTCACTAACAGAAGATGCATTTGTTTCAACTATATCAAAATTCAGAGGAAGCAGAGACCAATAAAAATAAGTGATTATACAGGCCAGAATCTAGAGTTCTGAACATGTAGCTATCACACCTTTTCTGAGCTGGAGTGTTAGGATTTTTTTCTCTGCATGTGCATATACATTTTTAGGACTTATTAAAAGGAATAGCTATTTGTCTGTGAAAGTGGGAGTTTTATAATATAATTAACAATATATGCAGTGACATGCTCAGTGTAGAAGTTTATAATTTTTAATACAATTTTAGAATGGCATAACTAAAAAAAAACCAAAACACTTTTCTAACAGTGCCATATTTTAACCTACAAAGATAAAGCAGTCTTGTTTGTCTATTTTCCTCTTTATTGCTCCAAGTATTTTGGATTAGAAGGATTTTGTGGTTCTCTTCTAGGAGCCAAACTGTTGAGAGGAAGCAGAAATTTAACTATATCACTGTTCTAGTTCAGTGGAGCGCTTGGAGTTAAATCCTACCCCTAATTAACAGCCCCAGCTGAAGCCATGCCAAGTACTCTGTGGAGTCAGGACTCAGAGAAGACAACTGTGGACAGACATTGATTTTATCAGGTGCTGAGGAGCAGATGCTGGGGAGGCCCCCACAGCCCTGTGCAGCAGCAGCAGTGGTCTCTGCCTCTGCTGACCCCCAGACTGTTTCATGAGTTTGTGCCAGTGATGGTTCAGCTGACAGCACAGCAGAGCTTAGCAAGTCCCAGTGCTTGGACCTGAGCACTGGCAGAGTTTAATTTGCTCGTACAGACTTAGCTCATGTACATCCATGGGCCCTGAGAGAAAAGGACATGAAACTGGCAGGTATTTTTCGGCACCCAAAAGTTTAAAGAGTCTTAGACTTAAAGAATGTCTAATTGTTTGTGTGTCTGCTACTTCCAGGAAAAAAGCATGTTCTCCAGAGTCAAAAATCTTCAACATGCTCTGAGATTTGGCTGTCTAGAGACACATAAAGGTGCTTTACTTTCTGTTCAATTGTATGTGTTGTCTATTTTTTTTCCATTTCTTTTTTCCATGATTCAGAGTGTCCCTCTAATGTCCCAGAAATAAGCATGCTCCTCTGCTCAGGCAGTAACCTTTAACTTATGGGGCATGAACTCTCTCCACAGCCCCAGTTTTGTTTGTGAGCTGGCTGATACTCTGCATTAAAGCCATGATTGATCATACCATCCCTCACTCCGACTGTGACAGTGCCAAGGACAGGGGACAGCTGCTCCTGGGGACACCAGCTGACCAACCCCTGGTGGAGCAGGAGAGGTGGCACCACGAGCCCGTGCCAGCCCTGAGCTCCTCCCAAAATCGTGTGCAGCACAGAGCGTGGGCAGGAGAAACGCTGGGTGTGCCAGGACTGCTGTGCATGAGATGGGCTCAGAAACAAGTGCTACATCTTTGGAATAAAGGTTCTGGAACTCCCTCCATCTCCCTTCAGGAAATGTGTCCCCCCACATTCTTCCCCTTTGATTTCAACAGAGCTTAGATAATTTTTGTAAAAGAAGGATTCATTTCAAGAAAAATATTCTTCCTGCATGCTCTCCTGTGGCCTGGGAACTGGAGCCCAAAGGTTGTATTTTCTGTGCAGAGTTTGAGTGGCCATGCCATGTAAAATCAAAAGTTCATCTTGCCCAGCATCTCATTCCCATCAGTGGCCAACTGTGATACTGCAGAAAGACATATTAGTGAAAAATATATCTAATTTCCTACAGCAAAAGCTTCCAACCATGAGTGGTTTAATGGTTCTTTGAGACACGACATCTCTGCAATGGTAAGGCTGCAGCTTGCAAGGAGGTTACAAAATCATATATTAGGCATAAGTATAGCTCAGGGCATTTTCACTTAACATGTAGACATAGGAAGGAAGGAGGCAGGTACTTTACACAAACACAGCCCCCAGTTTTATTACTCTTTTCTGGATAAAATCACACATTTTAACACTTTTTTTCAAGAATTTCTTAGTTTGGTTGAGCTTAGCCCTGTTCCAGACTGATTTAGGTTGAAACATTTTAAGCTTAGCCTAAGCTAAAGGAATTTAAATATAGTCTTTACACACTGGATTAACCAAACCAGTTGAAAATTTCAATTTAACTTAAACTGCAGTAGCATTTTAGATGTAGATGTGTGACTGAGAGAACGTGGCCTCAGGCACACGTTAAAATACCCAGCTAATCGCAGTAGTAAGATGACTAGCCCAGCTCTGAACCACAACATGAATTAGTCTATCAGCTATCACACTTAATCAAATCAAAACATCACACTATTTTTTTCAGCCACAGAATATAAAACAGAGCCTCAAACCACCCACTAGCAACAGACCAAGGAAATAACTACCCTTAGCTTGTTCTGAAACACTGAGACCATCTGCTTGAAGAAATATGTGGAAGTTGAACACAAGCTACCAGTGCAGGTAAACTTCCCTTTTCCCTAAAATAATGAATTTATTAGAGAAAAAAGGGACAGAGATTCTGCCAGCAGGAAGACTGGAGCTTGCTGCAGCAATCTTGTACCCCACTTTAGTCTTCCTGGCAAAAAGTCTTTTGTTTAGTGTTAACACTAACAACTCACAGCAATACACCAACTTCGATGGAGCTGCACAGGCTAATTCCCACTCCAGAGACCTGCCACATCAATTAAGAGATGGCTTATGCTTTCATTCTGAAACTTGAAATGCCACACTGGAAAACTAAGCATTCTCATCATCACATTAACATTCAATACAGCCTTTATGGCCCTTCTGCCATGCCTGAAGGTCATTTACAGTAGTAATAATAACAATGCTGGACACTCAGCCAAGCCAATGTTCAGCTAGAACTACATGCAGAATCCACTGCTCTGTACAGCCACAAGCAATACAGCTTTGCCTGTCTGGAAAAGGACAAATTGTTTAAAAGATTGGTTTGATACTCAGGAATCTATGTTAAAATTGTACTACTGTGCTTCCAGTGAAGTAACTAAAAAAATTATTTTAACTTTCCATTTATGATAAAATCATGCTCACTCTCTCTGCCAGTCACTAAATTTAAGCATGTAGGTGTTAAGTGATTTAAATTTCTTAATCTCAAGGATTTTAGTTCAAAGCAAGTATTGCAAAATATGACTTTTAAAATTCATTTGAAGTTTAAAGACATTCATTTTCAATGATTTCGCGCATATTGTGCATTTTGCTCTGCGAACACCGAAATGAATATCTGGACAGGCAATAATATAAAGAATTTAAGGAAATTGTAATTTTAAGCACTAGAATTTGTAGGAAATTTATGTTTAGAAGATGTGTTAACTCCATAAAGAAAAGCATCACACATTCAGTCTTTCATTCATATAAAATAAAAACAGCTCCAAAATCACTGAGACTGAAAATTCATAACAAGCTTCTAGAGACAGATCTGTTAAATGGAATTTGTTCCTAGAACTTTCAGTGTTAAGTGTATCAAGCCCACTTGACAAAGTTGCAAGATTCATTCTTTTTCAGGTTTTTGAATAAAAAACCGATTTGGATAGATTTTTACGTTTTGGTTTTTTTTTTTTTTTTTTTTTTTCCCTTGAGATATTCATAATTCTTCAAGTAAGATTAAATAAGATTACTGTTTTTACTCTGCTTGTGGTTATGTAGCATAACATAGTATTTAGATGATTTTTTTGCCTTTTATGATTACAGCACCTTTAAATTAAGAAAGTATTTCTTTAAAAATAACGGCCCCCATAGAAAATTATATGACCCTCATAAAACAAGCCCATGCTGCAATAGAAACAAATGTAAGCCCACTGGTTTAAAACCAAGATACAAACATATGTTTCCATTGAAAACTGGACACAAGGAAGGATCATCACCTGGAGATTTCCTTTATCAGCTGGGAAATATGGGCACTCCTGCTGCACAACATGTGGGAATGAGTCTCTTATCTCTGGGCAACAGAAACTTGTCCTGGGTACCAGCAGCCAACAGAATAGGTGCAACAGTTAGTTAGCTAGAACTTCTGGAAACTTTCATGGAACTGGCAAGACAAACATTTCCTGTATAGAAAAAAAAAAAAAAGACAAAATTCTGATAAATTCACCTCAAATTCAGCTGGTGAGGTCATGTATCTGAGCAGGGTTTAAACAGACAGGTCTTCCTCCATAACATACCTTCTGGCAAAGCTTGTCTCAGTCTAGTCTCTTCCCAAAAACTCTAGTGAGAAAAATAAGACATATTGGAATCTTAGGAATAGTTTGCTCAAGCTTGTCCAAGTTAGGAGCACTGGAGTTGCCTGGCAAAAGGAATCCCTGTCTCTCTGGGTGGAAACAGGAGTATTTGCTGTTTGGTTTTGCATGCTGAGTTTCTTGAAATGCTGGGGGTCCAACAGCTGAAGCTGAAGGTAAGCTAAGCAGCTGCAAACAGCTTTGCTGTACTCATAAAAAATCAACAGCTTATCCCATTAGCAATTGTGAGTCATACTCTTAATGTTCCATTTGCATTTGCTGTTACTGGTAGAGTATGGACATTACTTTCATATCACATTAATTCATATCCATCCATAATAATATGGACATTAATTCATATCACATATTACATTAGTATATTAATACAGCACTGATCAAATATGTTTGTGATCCAGCTATCTGTGCCATGTAGTACTGTGAGGCAATCCCTAGTGCTTTAAATGATTCCACTCTGACCTAAATGATACCTTTTTTCATGAGGCAGAAAAGGAAAAAGGAAGAAAAATCACAGTACATAAAAGAATGAATAAGTGGCCTAGAGCCCTTCCACCTGAAAAAGACAGAAACAAAGAGGAAACATGATGGAGACCTGAAGGTCTGGAGTCTTTGCAGGTCAGAGTTTTTCCGTTGTGTTCCTTCCAAAATAAGAACTAGGAGCCACAACAACCAAAATTGCGTACCTTGTAAAGTGTTTAATAAATAAGTTTTTATCTCCTTCTAATGTGGTGTAATGCATGCTAAATAAATCACATAATATTTTAGAGTAGAAATGGAATAATAAAAAAGCTTTCAGGGATGATCAGCACACACACACACACACACTCACTTTCACAGACAATCTCCACATTTCTGCCCCTAGAAGCTCCTGACTATCAAAGTGATGGAGAGAGCAAGAACATTCTGACAAAATATTCAATGTGCTTATTCTGTGCTTTAAATTTTTCTAGACCAACCGTTTTTTGTCTCTGTGGAAGAAAAGGCTTTAGACTGATCTGGAATGACCAATGTTTGTGAACATGCACTGCAGCAAGATGTAACAGCAGTAAGTCCCAATATCTGGCCCTCTTACACATCTTCTGTGTGATCTGACACAGTTTTCAGCAGATCCATTCACAGGCACAAATGGTATCTATTTTCATATTGAAGTCTCTGGGAATGAAATGGCTGGTTGCTATTTGTAAACCTGAAAATCAGTCACCACTAGCACAGTTGCAAATTTTGCAATAAAAAATTTTCATAGTTGCCTGACATATTGGTGAACTACAGTCTCCAAAGCTCTCAGACACATTCAAGAGCTCAGACTTAGGACAGAAAAACCACAAATCTTACAAAACAGGCATCTGGGTTCTGCTTCATCCCACCCTGTGTGCCTGACCCCAAAATGGACAAGCTACGAGTGCATTTAGTGATATTTGGATCACCTGGAATTTGTGTGACAAGGGATGTAGATGTCTGTGTCCAGATGTCAATATCTTGAGATGGGAAATCCTATATTCACTCCTGACAGTATTTACAAAATATGACTGGCAGAAGATTATTCATTTCAGCCACTTAACCTGATTCTTCAAGGAATTTGCCATGTCAGATGTTGAGCATTTTGGTCCTGTTCAGGGCAAGTTCTGAATGCTATGTATTAATTATAGATTCAGACATAGGGGTTGAAAGTGGCAACCTGAAAGTAGAGAAGCACCTGGTAAACAGTCCTTAGTACCTTTCACCACAAGGGTAATTACTTATCCACCTCTTGGCTACAAAAGCTCTTAGGCAAGTCTTGATCTTTTTGTATGCTCTTAGTGTTCAGAAGATCCTAATCTCTTGCCTCTCAGCAGCTTCCTTGAATTATCTGTAATGAGTGAATCAGTTTTGTATTTCTAAGTCAGGAAAGACAGCTCTTCCTCAAAGGTCATAGTTACAGTGACTACTTCCATATCCTCTGGGGTATGACTAGATGAAGAATGTTTTATACCTTTAAGATACACCAAACTTCACTGCTATCAGATATTGCAATGACAACAACCAGTAAGAAAAGGAGAGATATGCTAAAGACTTTGTAAACCACTGGGGGAATGAGTGAGTTAAACATATCTGAAATAGATACTGTGCAGTATGTAACCATACAGCTCAAGAATTAGAATTGAAGTAGTTTATTTCAGAGTACACACATAACAGAAAATACCTGCATCCTGTTCACAAACCCATCTGACTAAATATACTCAGTCATTGTAGCATATTGTGGGCCATTCTCACTTACAGTAGACAGTCTTTTGCCTGCAAGCACCAAAGAAATAAGAACCTATGATGCTAATTATGCAAAGGGATACTCAGCCATTAAACTATTTCTGTTAGACCCAGCCTACACTATTCAGTGCAATTATGTAAAAGAGTGAAATGGCAATTAGTAACAAAGCTTGGTACATGTGAACCTTACAACATGACTCACAAATTTGGAAATAAGATTTCATTAGTCTGTAATTGACCATTAAAGCATGAAATTTTTCATCACTTTCACCTTACTGAGGTTACTCTTGCCATTTCACTGGCAAAAAAACAGTTCCTGAAGCTATGACTGTAACACCATGTCAGAAAAACTGCAGTAAGAGTTTTCACAGCAGTCAGCCACAGCAAGGTTAAAGTTAAAACACTATATAGTGATGTCAGATGCCTACATTTCAAAATATGTTTTTATGCAGTTGTATGGAATCACTGTGGATGAGGATGCTTACTTCAAATAAAAAGAAAAGCCAGCAAGCAATTGTAAACCAAACAGCTTGAGAAAAGAAACAGGAAGGGGAAGGGGAAGGGGAAGGATAGGAAAGGGAAAGGGAAAGGGAAAGGGAAAGGGAAAGGGAAAGGGAAAGGGAAAGGGAAAGGGAAAGGGAAAGGGAAAGGGAAAGGGAAAGGGAAAGGGAAAGGGAAAGGGAAAGGGAAAGGGAAAGGGAAAGGGAAAGGGAAAGGAAAGGAAAGGAAAGGAAAGGAAAGGAAAGGAAAGGAAAGGAAAGGAAAGGAAAGGAAAGGAAAGGAAAGGAAAGGAAAGGAAAGGAAAGGAAAGGAGGGTTTAATTTATTTAATTAATCTATATCTGTATGACAGATCAGCAGTGGTGTCAAGTAATGCCCTGTCATCGAAAAAACTTATCAATTTTGTTTCACACATGTATAGAAGTGAAAAAAAAAAAAAAGACTCTGCACTGCTTTTATACAATGTTTTAGTACCATGTATATGTTATAGCCATATTTTACATTAAGAAAATGTGTAAAATATTCATAGAAGTTTTGGTCATAACCATGTGCAAGCAGTGCCTAGCTGTCTGTCTATGTGCATTTACGTGGGGAAGCAAGTAATTGATACCAGCATATTTTAGAGCAGTTTTCCTTACAGCAATCCTAGCCTGATAGTAAAGCTGGGTCTTATGACACATCTTCACAATGAGTAATGCCTCATTCTCTAAATCATAGTAGGATCAGTGATTTGTATTGCTTATGTTCTTGCTTAAAGTGGTATTCACTGAAGGACAAAAAGATATTTTAAAAATGACTACTGACTTGAATGTACAAGGGAGACAAAAGTATTACAAAGAATCAAGAGATATTTATTAGGAAAAGGTGCTATAAATATTTTTATAGTTAATATAGGTTTTTTCCCACTATTATTAATTTGGTTTTCAGAACAGAAAAAACAATCTTTCAGTGATCCTCTTTTAAAGAATATACAAATCTAGACATGCTACAAGAGACAGAAGTATACATACAGAAATAAAGTAGAAATTAAAAACAAATAGAAGATACTTTCTTGTGCTTTTGAAATAAAGCTGTGCAATGCATAAGATGATTCATGAGTGCAACAGAAAGAAAAAAATTACATCCAATTGGAAGAAGGTTTTTAATGATACCTGGCAAGTACTGATCTTAAAAATCTTCATTAATTTTCTCAAAGAAAATTAAAACAGCATGTTGATAAACTCATGATTCATTTCACATTAGGAGGTACATGTTAGCACAGAAATGATGCACAAAACCTACAGAGATTAGAAAAACACAAATGACTTTGATAAATTCATGTTAGCACTTCTCAGGGAAAAGAATCAGAAATATAAAATATTCAGTGGGAACAGAAATGTGGAAAATAATCCTGTCAACAAGCTAGGAAACAACAATTATATGGAAAATTTCATTACAGAAGTTGTGAATATGCTGCAGTTTGGCACAGTGTGCAGCATCATGTCTGATCACAGAATACATCACTTCCTCATGGCTCCTGTCCAACCATACACTCAGATCATGATTGTACCCTCACCCCACCATATCTAATAAAAACCTGAGCTCTGTTGGGTGTTTCACCAACAAAAAGAAATTGGGGAGACTGTGAAGTGTGTCTTTAATGCAGTCCTGTTTCTCAGCACTGATGTGAGAACCCTCTTTCCTTGAGCAAGGAATCAAATTAACAAACCACTCACTGAACTTTAAAGACCATTTTGAGGCCAGCACCTATTTCAGGACTACTAAAATTTTCTGACTTATGACTGTGCTCACCAGCTGTGCTTAGACTAGCAAATTTAGCCATTAGGGTGCAGTTCTGCAGTGGTCCAAACACTACAAAATCGTGGAATGGTTAAGGTTGGAAGGGACAGTGGAAAGCCATCTAGCCCAGCCTCCCAGCTGAAGCAGAGTCCCCTGAGCACGTTCCTCAGGGCTGTGTTCAGTGTTTGCACTTCTCCAGGGGACTCCACCAGTCCTGTGTCAGTCACCCCCACAGAAAAGAGGTTCTTGCTCATGCATCGTCTCTGTAGTTCAGGTTGTGGCAACCAAAAGCTGTTCCAGCCAACACCAAGGCTATTTCATGGCCCAGGGACATTCCCAACAGAGAACTTTGATACAGTCCATACATTTCAGGCAGGTATGAGCACTGTATGAGTAAGAACTATGCCCAGATTGACCTCAGGACCAGAACAGTTTATGGACTATTTTATTATTTAGTATAAATCTAGACATGTGGACTAGGTCTTCTGCTTCAGACTGCTGACCTCTCCCCCCTTCCTCCTTCTTCCTAAAAAATACTGTTTAGCTATACACTTTTTATCTCTGTCACTACCTTGTCTTCCACTCAGCTCTGCCATGCAGGTTTTGCTGAGGACATAACAGCTATGGCAGATTTTTGTTATCAATCATCTATTTGCTTGTTCCTTCACAGCACTTAGACATTAGGCTCACACATTTCTAGGGTGCCTAGCCCCTTGACACAAATCCACTATCCTCAACAACACTGAAATTCCAAATAATCATCTCTCAAAGTCTCTTTCAAACACAAAGAAAAGTTGCACATGTATACAGAAAATGTGTTTTTATCAGATATTTCCAGGGACCAAATCAAACTAAGCACTATCCTAAACACTTTAGCATTATTTCAGTCAATGCCCCATTTTTTTCCAACTATTGGGAAGTGTGGGAGTGAGAGATGGTTTCCTATAAGTCCCTAGACAACTCCTGCTCTTTCCTGCAGTATTTGTGATATATGAGTCCAGAATATTTCAGCTTTCCTCTGCAATGTCTTGCAGAATCACTTTGTCTGGGAAACTGCATTAAACTTTAGAACTATGGTATATGGATTATGTTTTTGCATAAATTTAAGTATATTCATAATGCAGATCTTAAAAAGAGTTGGTAAGGGGCTATTATTATTTCTATATTTCTATTTTATATTTCTATATATATATTTCTATATTTCTAGGGGCTATATTTCTCAATTTCTGAGCACTTACCTTGTGCTACTAGCCCTAGTTGCTAGCCCTAGCAACTAAACCTTCTGTTTTAAAATTTTCTAACATCAAATCACAGAGACATTTCCATTTTAGAGGAGACTATACCAATCTTCTTTAATACAATATGACTTTTTTTCCAGTTTAAATTGAAATAATCCAATGAATCATATTTTTCTGTTCTCTTTTAGCAACATCATAGATGAGGGTGATGCAAGCTTATAACTTTTCCCAAGTATAACTAGAACTATGCTATAACTAAAGGCTATGCTGACCTTCCCAGTGTGGACAAAACACTTTAAAAGCTCACAAGCTTTCACAAACTGTTTTATGAGTTATCAATGAGGACAAGGCCCCATGGCAGGGAGGTTGTAACCAGATCATCTTTAAGGTACCTTCCAGTGCAAACCATTCTACAATTCTATGATCTCACCTCCTCCCAACAAATTTGGTAGATGCATCCTTTTAAATTCAAACAGCATTTTAAATTCTCTCAATCACTGGAATATGAATTTATTATTGTGTCTGAAAATGTCAAACACTGCTAAGATATTAATGACAAAACCAAAGCACAGTCATTTGGGGAAAGAAGTTCTGTATATCTACAGTTTTCCAGGTCATATAGCAAATGTAGGTCCTGTACTTGCATCTGAGGATGCAGGCACACCACAATGCAAATGTGAAATTACAATAATAATTTATTAGTGAAATAAACAAATAGTACCAGGTGAGCTTTCAAATAACAAGTTTTGGTCCCTTTCTATATCTAACAGTAGACAAATGCCAATGAGAAGATCTTTGAAATGAATGTCAAGCTGATGCTTCCAAATGGAAGCAAAGTCATAGTGAAATTACATTTTTAGTGAACAGTAACTGTATTATTTTCTTACTGAAATGACTTTAAAACTTGTTCTTCCATGTTCTGAGGAATTTCATGCATTATTCTGTTCCCCTGTATTTTAGGCTGTTATTTCTTGCTGAGGTACTTAGCATATAAAGCAGAACATGTAGCAGTTTTTATTTAAGCCCATGTGATTTACTATTAGCAGACACAGCTAAGGGTTAAGACTTGAACTGATTATTATTAATTCAAGCTTTAAGGTAAATGGTTGTAGAGGGCTACTGGCCAACAAATATTAAAAATTAAAAAATTGATCTCTTTTAAAAATGTATTTTGATCAGAACACTGACCACCCTCAGGTCATAAATCCTGTGGTCTCTTCTGTGTGGTCTCCCAGCATAAATTAATGACTTCTTATAAACACACCTATGAATTAAACAAATTTTTAGTATAAAATATAGGTTTGTTTACCAGTTCTTGGCATCTTAGTCACAGCAGCAATGTAGGTTATACTGACAGTTCTGGTAATTTTTTTCTGGGACTAATTAAAGCCATGAATTATTTAACTGTATAGCACAAACAGGTCACATTAGCTTTTTCTTATTATTACAATTTGTATCTGTTATAAAACTTTCCCTTTCAAAAGTGTAATAACAGAGCAAAGCCCTTTCCTGTGGAAGTTAGTATATGTGAGTATAACTTTTGATCACAAATCAGGAAACAAAGTACCTTGCAAAATCCCAAAACAGATGGATAGCTCTTATATTACTAATTTCTGAAGATTTCTTCTGAAAAAAAAAAACAACAAACCTAAACGCTGAACACCTGCATTAGAATTTGCAAAAGGGGGCTCATAATTTCAGGCTGTCCTTTCTCCAGTGGCATTAGTTATTATCTGGAAATATAGATTTAATTTTAAATTGAGCCAGCATCAATTTATGAATTTTTATGAGCTACCAACGAGCTTCACAGGAATTGTAATTTTTGCTCCTTTACATTACTTGATTACTTTTTGAATCCTGCACTTTAGATATCTGGGCAAGATGTTCCAGTTCCTTGCACACATAAAATTTAGCAGTTGAATCTTTTTCTGACCAAAAGACAGATTTAATTTTTTTAACATAATCCTGTCTTATTAAAACAAAAATAGGATTGGGGCTAGAAGCATATATCTGTCACTTTATTGGGATAAAATTGTTTTTTGGGGCTCAATTTCTGCTGTGCTAAAAGCCAACAGTATTTGACAGTTCTGAAATGTACTGCTTAGTTCCTATAATGCCACTTATACTTCCAGAAAAGAAGCATTTTTCCAAAATTTTTTTCCAGAAAACAGCTAGAAGGAGAAAAGGTGTTTGGCTTGAGGAGAAGACCTTCTATTAGTTTTATGTTGTCCTTTATCAATCTTTTCCTACCTTTTACATCCAAGGGCTACAAGAAACAGGTCTTTGTTATCTTGTTTTAATCCACTACCACCAGAAAAATCTGCTCTAAGCAATCACCCTTTTTCCATTTAACCTGTGGAAGCTACAAGCAGAAGAGGGGAGAGGCCCAGAGCTGCCCACTTCTACCTCAAATTCTCTGGTTTCTGGAGGCTGCTGGGGATAGTGTCTCTGGCCCATCTCATCCTTCTGCCCCCTGGAAAACACTGCTTAAAAGGCATGAATTCTCATGAGAAAATGAGGCTGTAATTTCTGAAAGCACTGAAGGATTCGGTTCAGTTTTGCTCCCACTGAAATGAAAGCTAAAACTCTCGTTGACATCAAGGGGAAACAACAACCTCTCAGCAGGGGCTGACAGGCAGCAGGTTTGAAAAACCCAGCTCCCCACAAGTTACACACATTACTGTAAAATTAAGGATCTGAAGCAATTCCTTCAGCACATTCATACTCTTCTATTCACACATATGTCTTGCAAATGGCAATACAGTCACTTATGCTCATAGCTAAAACAGTGCCCATTTTGTCAGCTCAGCAGCTGAAGAGTGGGGCAATAACAGGTAAGATCAAAGGGTTTAAATAGCCTTTGGGGTCAGAATGACAAAATGCTTACAGCCTCCAATAGGATATAGTCATTAGGCTGGGGAAATGAACGATTTTGCTGAATGGGCACAATGGTAACTGATTTGGTGTGAAACAATGGGCCTTCACCTCAATGCAAGATCAGGAAGATTTGCTAGGTACACAGGAACAGTGCAGCTTCGTTTTGAAGTTAATATGGGATGAATAAAACAATGGAAGAAATGATCCAAGCAGGGCAACATTAGAGCAAGAACACTGACGGGGTCAGGGTAGTTTGACCTTTAGGGTTAACCAGATCAAAGGGTTTGCTGATTAGCAAAGTTGCTTTTTTTCTTTTTTTTAATTACCGTAAAATTGGCATCTCCATGGTTATTCTTTTAGTTACCTTTGCAGGTAGACCTTGTCTATATGAAGCAGAAAAATAATTCATGACAAGCTCTTTGTAATTTGAGAAAGTGCATCCAGTATGAGGAAACATTGTTTTCTTAAGGATGGTACTAATTCCTCTTATAACATAAACAACTGATCAAGTGCCCACTGCAGTCAATGGAAAAGCTGCTTCCAGGCTTCAGAGAATTTTGTCTCAGCCTTAAAAAAAAGTTATATAGCTTATTTTATCAATAAACTAGGTTTCCTCTACTATTTTCACTCTGTATTTTGGATATATATGAGAAAGTTAAGTAATTGTTTAGATTGTAAATATGGTGCCATAACAATAGAAATGAGAAGGAGTGCATTTATACAAATGAATGCAGTGTTCTTCTATATCAGTCATTCATACTTCTGTGGTCTTTTTTTGCTTCCAAAATATTAGAGGCAGACCCACATTGTGGTCCACTCCTCTTGTGAGGTAATGAGAAGGTAGATTTAAAACCTCCACTTACTTGACTTAGGCACCTCAGTCTGTATTTAGGTACATGGATTTAAAAGTGTGGCAATAAACAACATGCCTCTGGCCACAAAACCTTCGATGTTACTCTGTTTCTTCACAGTTGCTTTAATTGTATTATATGAAGGAACTGTCCCAGTATAAATTTCAGTTCTCCATCTCACTCCCAAAGCAAAGGACAATTAGTACAAAGAGGGCATTTAAAATAATAGTCAGTTACCTCTGAGTATTGCATTGCCTCCTTGGAAGTTGTTTCAAATTAGGACAATTGGCCAGGAAAAGGGGGAGCAGATTTAGATGTAAAAACAGAGATACCACTTAGGAAAAGACTGGAAGCTCTGCTGTCTTTCCTCCACTGCTTTCCTGTTTTTTGGTAACTTGTTATCCTGAAATCTCACATAATTTCTTAATATTTCTGTGAAAAATACAGAACCTCATCCTCTTTACATTTCCAAATGACCCATTCCCCTTCAAAAAAACCTGTCTATCAGTTAAACATCTAGGTCCAAGGGAGTTGATTCTGGATCCTTGTCTTTCTCATTAAAAATCAGCCCTTAGACATGGAAATATCAAAAATCCAAACAAATTTAACACTTTTATAGTCTGATTGATAAACTCGGTTTTATATTTTTAAGACAGTTGAAAAGAATATCTGCCCAAGTCAGACAAGGACTGTATCTTCATATCTTCCAGATGTTAATTCACACATTTTGTGAGCACTTTACAGACGACTGCATCTATGCTCACCTTCTGCAAGAGAAAAAGGTGTTTTCCAAGTCCTGTTGCCAACTTAAAAGTAGCAGAGCATACATTTCTCTTAACAGAAAAGAGGCATGATTTATCAGAGAGTAATAATGCCTTCAAATTGTCCTTGAAGCTGCACTGTTAGAACCCCACACACCAGCCTTCCACCTAGAAGTGTTTGTTATTTGGAGGCAGACTGGACACTTGGCTCAAAAGACTGATCCATTCCCCTAACCAATTGTTTCAGACCTACACATGCTCTCAGACAAGTAGTGTCCAGTTTTTTTGTTATGTCTGGGGTACTTTTTAAAGATTCCTTATTATAAATATCTTCCAGATAAAAACCTTATAGGTGGAGGAGCCAACTTATTATAAGAATAATTTCTCATGTAATTTCTCTTTGAGACAATGGTTATAGATCAAAATGGAAGTCTGCATGCAAGTTATGGAATAGAGAAGTGAAAATGTAATAAATCTGAACTCAGATACTAAATGCTTTTTAAATATGTCCTACAATTTGTTCAAGAAAATTATTTATCTGTAACACAGTTTCCTTAGATTGTAAGAAAAGTGAGAGAAATAGAGCTTTCTTCTGTCTTTGTTAAACATTCACACTAGCTGCATTTTAAGAAGCAGACAACCATATCTACCAATGAATTCTAAAATATCGTGTGAACTCAGAACTAGTCATCTCAAAGAAAATTTGGTTTTACAATTTGTAGGATTTTAACAAATTCAGCATCAATAGATGACATCAAAACATGCTTTGCACAGGGAAGTGTATATACACACTAAGAATCAGTGTAGCCTTTCTGCATTAAGCCAAAAGAGAAAGCAGGCATTTTTCCAAAGATAGGAAAGCAAGCTCAAAGCTGTATAGAAGTATCTCATAAATGTGAATGCATCTGTCCTGAAGTAAGAAAGTTATGTGTTTTCAGATTTAGGGAAAGAGAACTGAGCACAGAAGCAGAAATTCTAATTCTGTAGCTGTCAGTGGCCACCTTATTGATTTGAGTGAGGTCAAGGTTTCACTTAAAGGCATTGAAGAGGAGCTTTAATTTCATTTCATTTCAATTTCAGCAATTTAATTCCCGAGCTCTAAGTCTCAAAGTTTAGCTAATGATTCTGGATTTTACCAATGACATAAAACTTCCTGGGGAGCTGAGTCTTAAAATTTTTATGGTTTTTAATTACTTGCAATAAACATTTGCTTTAAAATAATTTCCACATTAGCTCTCTGACACTTGCTAAAGTAATTGAAGGGGACCAAACTAACTCAGACCTACCACTACGGGGGAACAACCAGGAGGACACTCCTCCTGGACAATCCTCCTAACCACTGTCCTCCTGCTCAGAAGGACAGTGGTTAGGA
This sequence comes from Oenanthe melanoleuca, assembly GCF_029582105.1. Classification (NCBI taxonomy): domain Eukaryota; kingdom Metazoa; phylum Chordata; class Aves; order Passeriformes; family Muscicapidae; genus Oenanthe; species Oenanthe melanoleuca. The sequence continues at coordinate 11,326,866 of NC_079336.1, forward strand.
CATTCTTGGACATTCTGTGATTGCTTTCAAAGATTTTGGAAAGCAACCTTTATGGAAAATATCTGGAACTCCCTCAGACTGGCATAATTTCAGACCTCATAGACCAAGAAGGCATTCAAAGCAAAACTCAGCTCCTGAAGGGATAATTTATATGGAAATTTTGCAGTGTTTGGTATTTAGAAACCTGGATTCTATCCATTGCTAACTTATTATTTTTTTCCTAATTTGCCCTGAAGGCTTATGAAATGCATTATAAATCCTACATTTGAGAAAAGAGATACTATTGTGCTCCACCATGGTCATGCCTGAACTTAAGTATATGACCCCCAGAAAGATCTCTGCTCTTATACTCATCCTTGTTCTATCTAGGATTTATATCACAAAAAGAAAAAACATCTTCAAAGAAAAGATCAAGTTAAATGTGTAACTAAGGCTCCAGCTTGGCATCCACTCTGTTAGATCCTAAATCAGCTGCTGGAACATACCTGGTGAGCAGCTGCAGACTGCTGCTGAGTTATTGGAGACCTCCCACTTGGTTGCTCTCTGTCTGCTGGATCTACCTCTACACCCTAATTGTACATGAAGTGTCATGAAAGGGGAATTCCTGTGCTGAGGGGAGAGGTGGAGGTCTGCTTTGGGAAAGGACAATATGACTTGCTGTGCAGCCACAATGCCTTAAGAAAGCACAATGTCAAGAGTGCAGGTCAAATGAAAATCTCTTACACTGGGCAAATATGAAAATTAAAGTATTGGTGGGTTTTATGCATGCAAATATTTGAGATTTATTCTGCCTTTTAAGGCTGCAATTTTATGTAAATAACAAATTATTTATTTATGTCAAAGGATGGACATACTAACACAGTAACCAAGCACAGACTCTGAGAATACTTGGCATGACATCGAAAATCTGAGATGAAGAGTATGGGACAGAGAAACCTCTCAGTTCCCTTCAGCTCATGTGTGACTACAGTTTCCACAGTTCACGTATGATTACAATTAACTGCTGCAAGCCTACAGGAACCAGTTCTAAGGGCAGAGCTGCAGATCTCAGGCTACTGAGAGCGCAGCAGAGGCAATGAGCACCCCAAGCTGGGCTCTGCCCCGAGGAGCTGCTGCAGAGCAAAGGCTGAAAACACTCTGCAGCCACAGGATGAGCACCAGGGGAGGCAGGGAGGAAGCACCCAGCCCTGCAGTAATCAAAACTCTGGAAAAGCCTCTCTGCTGCTGCCCTTTTCATCGTGCCCCAGCCCTCAGCCCCACATTCTGCAGGAGACAAACAGCCCTGAAAATCAGGCCCCTTTAAAGAGCTCATGCTAAGCAGTCAAAATCAATTAGCACTCTCAAAGTAGGATGAATGATAATGGATACAGAATTGCCTTGGTACTCAGGGGACTAGGATTCAATTCTTACCTCTCTCAGACTTCCTCTGTGACCTTGGGCAAGCCTATCTCTTGCTCTTTTCCTCTAAAGCATGTTTTTATATTTTTACCTCACAGAGCTTTTGCAAGGTTTTTGAATCCAGTGATTGCAAAGAGTTAAATTCTATGTCATTCTATGTTCAATCTGCAGAGTTTTGAAAATGTAAGATTATGTGATTTTTCACCTCCAGACACACTGTTCTAACTGCAGTATCTTTTGAAGCTATATTACTAGTTTCTGAAATGACCTATAAAAAAATAAGCATATGAAGAAATATAGCATGTGCAATAATTTACGGGTTTTTTTCAAGAATCTCTGGTAAGAAACATAAAGAAAATTAATAGATTTTTTCCCCACTGAGACAGGTGGACAGAACTAATTCTCTTTTCTTTCAGAATCAGGAACTGATTCACAGGTGTGGTGAAATCATCAGGAAACAAGGAAGAAACTGAACCACACACCTAGAATAGTGAACTGTTTCAAAGGCAAAATTGATAATTAGCTATACTTGAAAATACTTTGAAAATCACTCTCTATTCACATACAGTGTTCGTAAAGGTACCTACTTTTCTGCTAACTAAATCCTGACACCTGCCATAAGTATTCTACACAAGATAGCATCTTTCTAGACTTTGTGGTCAGTAAGTCCCGGATATTTTAGAGAAAGAAAACACAGTGTTCCATAATTTTGTGACAAACTAATTCTTATAGCAATGATTTCAAATTTAAAATATCTAAATATATCAGAAGGCATCCCCATGTGTATGTAGGCACACATATATACAGCTTTAGATTCACACATACACAAAGGAAATACACTAAATTCAGGGTTTATGTCTTCATGCTCTTAGTCGAAGGGAAATTTCTTGCTGCTTAACCTTTGGGTTTGTTTTATTTCAAGACAGTTACACTTTGCTTTATACTTTAAAAATTAGGGTGCTTTTTCTTCCCCCTATCCTTGTTTCATGCAGATGATGAACCCTTTGAAATGTGCTTGCTCTTGTTGCCCACTAGAAGGAGAGGGGTGAATGCCACATATCTAATTGTGTGTCTCCACAGAAACTTTCCTCTAATTCCTGGTTGCTAACCCACATTCTTTAAGTCCTCTGGCCTCTTTCCCAACACTCCTCCTCTGTCTCACAAAGAAAAGAATTTGCTTTTTTTCCCCCCATCCAAGGTCTTTTCTCATTTCAAAGCAAGCTACTTGAATGACTATTCAGTGTGTGCAGAATGAGGTCTCTCCACAACACTATGCTATAGTAAAAGCCGTGTGTGCTTATAAAGGCTGCTTGAAGGCAGCCCTACCCCACAGTGGCCCAGGCGGCATACACAGCACCCTGACCTAGCCATCTGTATGCAAATCTCCACAGACTAAGTAAACTTTCATAAAAATGTTCTGGCCCCTCTTTCTGTGTGTTTAGCAATTATTAGTGCACATTGGTCCTTTGTGTTATATTATTATGCTTTGTGTGCAGAGGAGACTCCCTGGCACCTGCGCTTGTAGGTGGCAGATGGCAGTTCTTGGCAGCAATACGGAAGTTTTCCTGAATGCAGCTAAGCCACAAACTGGCATCTTTTATTTCTTTATGCGTGTACTGAGGAGAAAGGATTAGTGGTAGATTACCAGTAGTCTATCAAGGTATTTAACAAAAAAAAAAAAAAAAAAAGGGGGGGGGGGGTGGAAATCTAGTCCATGTTTTGAAAAAAAATAGGGTGGGGGGGAAAGAGGAGACTGTTCAATTTACGTTAAATTTGCCAAAAAATAATTACTATCTATTCATTCAGCCTCCTATACACACGTAACAAATTTTACTTTTCCCACATGGGATAAAAATGGATGCCTTGTTGCTAAATTCCTGTCTCTGGAATACTCCCTATGTTTTGCTCCTGTGCACTTCTGTAGAGGTTTAACATGACTGCCGTGTTATTGATAAAGCACCTGTGATTGCAAAGGATCACAAGGTGTCCAACAATCAGATAACACACAAAGCAACCAAAATGCAGCTGGTGCTGGGATGTGTAGAGCCACTAAATCAACCACTGCAGCTCTGGGTGCAAAAAAGAAATGTTAGTTGATAACACCTACTTAGAGTCATAGGATATGGGGAGTTGGAGGTAACTCATCGGGATCAAGTCCAGCTTCTAGCTCTGCACAAGGCACCCCAAGAGTCACACCATGTATCTGAGGGCATTGTCCAAACAATTCTTGAATTCTGTGACCACTTTCCTGGGGAGTCTGTTCCAGTGCCCAACCACCCTTTGGGTAAAAAATATTTTCCTGATATCCAACCCAAACTTCCCCCAATTCAGCTTTAGGCCATTCCCTCAGTCCTGTCCCTGCCCCACAGAGCAGAGATCAGTGCCTGCCCCTCCTCTTCCCCTCCCAATGGAGCTGTAGCTGCAGTGAGGTCTCCCCTCAGTCTCCTCCAGGCTGAACAGACCAAGTGCCCTCAGCCACTCCTCACATGCTTCCCCTCAGGGCCCTTCCCCATCTTTGTTACCTCCCTTGGACACTCTGCAATAGTTTAAAGCCTTTCTTACATTGTGCACCCAGAACTGCCCCAGCACTGGAGGTGAGGCTGCCCCAGAGCAGAGCAGAGCAGGACAATCCCTCCCTTGCCTGGCTGTGATGCTGTCCCTGATGTCCCCAGGACAGGGCTGTCCCTCCTGGCTCCAGGGCACTGCTGGCTCATGTTCCACTTGCCCCTGACCAGGACCCCCAGTCCCTTTCATGGCACTGCTCTGCAGCCTCTCCTTCCCCAGGGTTACCCCTCCTACTTAAAGGCAGGAACAGTTTCTGCCTGAAATCAGATATTAAAGAAATCAATAAATCAATGAACTGGTTATAAAACTTCTAGATGCTAAAAGAGGATATAAATTATGAAGAGCATGAGCTAGGAATGGTGGGCCCAGTAAAATAGGAGGTAGAATGATTCCTATGGAAACAAATAGTCGAAGGGCAGGGATCTGGGAAGTTGTTCTTGGTCACTTTCTAGCTCTGCCAGCTCCCGAGGTAGAAGGCCAGCTGTGATTTCTAAGAATGGGTGTTTCTATGACTTATATCATCTTTTTCAGTAACCACATTTCCAGGACTACAAACAGCATCTTAAAAGAGCCTTTTTCTGTGTGTTTCATTTTTATAGCATGTTTCCATGGTTCATGATTTCTGCCTTTTAGACCATTTTTAATAAATGCTATCATTCTCTTAGACAACATCTAATGTTGGACTTCTCAGAAGATCACACAGAAGCATAATACTCAAGGGACAAATAGTCTGCTATGGATAGAGTTGCTTCTCACCCCATTAGGTAGGCAAAAGAGAGAGTGTTTGAACCACAGACCTCAGAGCACAGGGAAAATATTGTTTCACTCCAAGGTAAGCCAGGGAGGCTGTACCACAGCAGGGCAACCTTAGGTGGCCTTTTTAGAGCAAAGATATAGAAAAAATATATGGAAAGGGAGCAAAGCACATAAAGTAGGAAACAGGATGGGGAGAAAAAATAAGAGGCAGAGAAATGAGGACGGAAAAGAAAAATAAAAGTATCAAAATATTAAGTGACAAAAATAGTAAAACAATCAAAGAAAACACATACACATTCAAAAAATCCCACACCACAAAAAACTAAACTAACTAAACAAACAAAAAAACCTCCCCCATACCCCAAGATGTATATGCAAAGAGAGAAAAAGACTTGAAGGAAAACAGGAAAACACAAAAAATGGTGGTGTATCCAAAACAGAAAAGAAAAATGGCATTCTCCCCCAGAAAGAGTAGGAACAATTGATGGAAGACAGGTAGAGTCTGCCCTTGCAAAAGCCTCTTGAGGTAGACACAGTAACACTGAACTGGGCTGACCCTTGGAAAGGACAGAGAAGTCCAGTAGCTGCCATAGGATCCAGTAGGATTAGCCAGTACAGGGCCCCCTCCTGCATGGTACACACAATATCTGTGCAGGTGCCTTCAAACCCCACCCAAGAACACACCCAACCTTGCTCCATATGTATGCTACCTGTGACTAATGGGGTTAATATTGTTGCTGTATGTTTTTTTCTGAAGACACAGGTAGTCTAGCAAATCTCCATGGACGGAGCCACTGCAAAGGCACAGCACCCATCCTTCTGCTACATCATCCTTCTACAAAGTACTGGTTAAACCTGCTAATTTGTCTTTCAAAATTTCTGTCTGACTATGGAAGATGACATAGTCTTGAAAACACCAGGGCTGATGCTGTTATACTGTGTCTATTTCCTAATTATTTAAGATCAGACAAAGTATCGCATCATGAATGGAGAAGGATACAAGAGAGGCTCTTTCAGTCCCAGTTTATTGCATGGCGATGGTGTGGCCGGAAAGAGGCCGAGTTTCTCCCCACACCAGGTATTCAGGAGAGGGGAATGGGAGTGGCTTTGGCTAGCTGCCAATGGGATGAGGACACAGAGGGGACAGGGACCGGAATATCCGACCCCCGGTGGGTACAAGGACACAGGGGAAGGTCACAGGACCGGAAAGTAAGACAGGAACTGGGGTTTGCAGGAAGGAGGTTACAGGATACCTTGATATAATTTCTTATACCTCAAATACTGAATTACAACACAGGGCAATATTCCAGCTATGTAAATTATAGGAAAGGCTGAGAAGTGAGAAAAAAAATGTAGGTATTTTTCAATTACACAAAAAAAAGAGAGATACTGATATTCAGCCTTCCTGCTACAGAGAGATATATTGTACAGAACTTGAAAAATTACTCTGATTTCCCATGTACAGGCAATAAAACATTTTCCAGAAGCTAAATTAAAGCATGCATTTTAAAATGCAACATTTATTTTAAGGACATGAGGTGCTAGTGTAAACGTATAAAAGGAAGCTATCCATCCTGCAGAAAGAAAGTGCTGCCTTTACTGCACCTCAGTTCATTCTTAAAGACAGAGAATCCCCTCCAGGGCAGACAGCACAGTAACTGCTGACACTGACTTTCCTTAATTCACAGAATGACTTCTGGAATAAAAGTTATTTTAGTTCTATCTTAAAACTAGTAAATAGAAGATAAAGTAAGTATACATACATGTATATATATACATACAGACACACATAGATGTTTATAGAAGGCCTTCTGGTGTCACATTTAAAAGAAATTTAGTTGAAGAACTTTAAAAATGACAGCCCTAGGGCACTAGCATAAATTGAGGAGCTTGTGACCCCTTCTAGACTGAGCTATTATGAATGTAACATACTGTAAAGCAGATGCCTGCACTCAGAAGTGCCTCAGGTGCATCATTCTTCCTCAAACATATGGCAAAGACATTGAGCTTACACCATCTGAACTTTTTGAATTTAGCATTAATTCTCCCTCCCAATAACAGCTGCCTTATGCAGCTGTCAGAAATTACAGCAGGCCTGAAAGGAAGAAGGGTTTTATTTCTGTTTCCATTTATTCTCTTTTCAGTGGTAAGAGGTTGAAGTGATTTTACAGAGCACAGAACTGTATTCACTAAGGACCAGTGCTCACCATTGTTACCTGAGTGTGATGCTCTAGAAGTTAATATAAAAGCAGGCAGACATTCTCTTTTGGAAAGCTTGAAAGGCATCTGCTTCTCTCCAGTGGATAACAGGGCACCTCAGCATTTACTTGAGTTTACCAAGTATTTAAACTCTAAGTTCAAGTAAGGTGTAAATTCAGAGCAATCTCAAAGGCATTCAGTGAGTGCTAAAACGTCACATTGACTTCAAATTTTTGTTTATCCAACGATACAAAACTGAAATCCTGCTTGCTCTCTTGGGAAACTGTCCAATATGTTGGTTGACATCACTTTGGAATCTTTCACAGGATGCCTCCAGTTCTACTGTGTGTCTGCTTTCTCCTCTTCTTTGATTAGCTGATGAACTCATGGGTTTTATAATTCTTAATTTTGTAACTTGCAATTACAGAAGGAAAGGTGGCATTTTGCAAAGTACCAAAACCACATGGCACTCATTAAAATTACCGTTTGTAAGCATATACAACATTTGATGTCCCACACAGACCCATCCAAAAGCTCTGCTCTCTCCCTGCTTACCTCTCTCATCCCCCTTGTGTATCAGGCACCCTTGTAGAAGTACCTGAGCTAAACACTCTCACCTGTGCAAAGGCAAAGGCTGGAAGAGTCACCTGTGGAGATCCATCACCTTTGCAGTCTTACCTGCTAAACAGAAATCCATGAGGCTATACTGAAAAGCACCTTCCTTTTTCTTATTTAATCATTGGAAATTGCTGGTATTAGTGAAATTAGCTTTTAAATGCTGGATTGAGGTTTAAATCAGTAAAAAAATAACTCTGCATAAAATATACTGTTGGACCCAGATTATGAGATCACATTAAATAGACCATTTCAAAAGAAAGTATCCATTCTTGTTAACTGAAAATATGAACATTTATATCAACTGTCCTAATAAACTCCTCATCTTTTTGCCTTGATTGTATTTTTACTGCTCTTGGGAAGGAACAAATGTTATAATGGCACCAGGAGAAATAAAAAACTCAAAACCCTCAGTTGTGATTCTTGTAATAGTTATACTCTGAAGCCAAGGAAACATTTTTTCAGATCATACAAACTCAGATTACAGCACATGCTGATGCAGGAAATGACTGGGAACATCCCTACTGATAAGTTAAACCTTGGCAAGGCTCATTCCTTGGCCCAGAGGCCAACTGGTGTGGTCTGGTCAGGATTATGCCACTAAACTTTTTTAATGTCCAGAACAAGATAGCCACATCCAAACTACATTTTGGGTGAGGTCCCTGGCCTGTTCAGACTCATGAACTTTGCCTGGGAGTTGACTGTTGATTAGCCTTGATCAAAATTGTGCCAGGGAATGTTTGCCAGAATAAATTACTTAGCTTCTCTAATGGCTCTGGCATCTGTAAATTCACTAGAATAGATATAACCAACAAGAATAAGGATTAATCTTTACATGCATTTATTTTGTTCTCTTTCATGATGTAAGAAAATGAAAGAAGAATATTTTATGCACTAGAGATCAGTGGTAACCAGAAGAATCTGAATACAACTGTTTTAGGTAACTCAGTATCGCCATAGCTGATCGATCTATCTATCTATCTATCTATCTATCTATCTATCTATCTATCTATCTATCTGCCTACTATCTACTGGAGGAGCCATTTAATTTCAGACTTGGAAAACAACGTTAACCTGCTAGAGGCTGGAAAAACACATGCTATTGAGGCAGAGAGTCTTTGTATCTTTATCTGATATTGGCCATAGCTAAAAACAGAATCCTGGACTTGATGAACTTTAGATCTTACTCCATGCAACCATAGTGGTGTTGAGAAGGCCTGTCCAGATTCTAGGAAATATACTTTTTCAGTCATCCAAGCATACAAACACAAACATTTAATGTGAGAATATTCCTTTTTATGGTTTTGTCTTTCATTTCAATCCACCATCTCAAATACTCTTTATGGTGAATATCTCAAAAAACTGAGTCAGTATAAGAAGGCAAATGAAGTCTTGTCCCTTGGGTTTGATTGCAGAATTGTATTCCTAAATTATGTATAGTCTGTAAGAGTTAAAAATCTGATCATTAATGAAGTTTTAGCTTGGCCTGTGCCTCAACTCTGCAAGATGTTCATGTGTACAATACTGTTCAATAGAGTTAGGTTACTTCAAACTTTCCCAGCAAATTATTTGAAGTGCTCCAGACAGGATGCCTAAGGTAACTCTTCTTTTAAACAGAGCAAGGTATCCTCATGAATTAGCATAGTAGCAGCTTCACTCAAATACCACTGAAACCACTGGAATTTTTCCACTGACTTTGTGGGGTTTGGTTCAGGCTCTATGTAATTCCATGCAGATATTGTCTGATGAGAAAATTTGGGTGTGCACGAAAATTCTCCCACATTTTGCAAAAGAGATGGGAGTGGGATGAAGAAGGTGAAGGAAAAAAAAGAATGAGAATACTTTCAGCAAGTAACCTTTGAAACTGATCATCATAAGATGAAAGGCAGTATTTCACCAGAAGGGTGAAGCATATCCAAATCTTGATGAAATAGTTTTTGATCTAAGTTATCATTGCTTAAAAGAAAAAGTCATGAAAGTCAGTATGGTCAAGTCTTGCTGAACTCAAGCAACTCAGAAAGCACTCAGCACCTTGCAGAATTGAAGGAAAACACTTTTTGAGGGAAGACTTCATCTCACAAATATGCTTACAGAATCACTTAGGGAGGAAAGAAGTTTTAACATCATCAAGTCCAACCATTAACCTATCATTTCCAAGTCCACCAGTAAACTACGACCCCAGGTGCCATATCTACACATCTCTTAACTAAGTCCAGGGATGGTGACAACCACTTTCTCAGTGCTTGACCATCCTTTCAATGAATAAATTTTTCCTAATATCCAATCTAAATCTCTCCTGACACATCTGAGACTGTTTCTGCTACCTGGGAGAAGAGCCTGATCCCCACCAGGTTACAGCCTCCTTTCAGGCTGTTGTAGAGAGTGATAAGACCCCCCCCCCCCCCGAGCCTCCTTTTCTACAGGCCAAGCACCCCCAGCTCCCTCAGCTGCTCCTCATCAGAGTTGTGCCCCAGACCCTTCCCCAGCTCCTTGCCTTCTCTGGACTCATTCTAGCACCTCAATGTCCTTCTTGTACTGAGGGACTCAAAACTCAACCCCGGATTTCAGGTGAAATGTAACAACCTACAAGTTTTGACTATTTTTGTCACAGGGGACTAATCCCTTTACTAGTCTCACTGGCCAAAAAAAGTTTATTATTTTCAGGCATTCATTTGGTTTCATCTTACTGCAGCCACTAGAAGTTAGGCATTAAGCAACTTGAAACTTTTCTTTGTCAAAGGAGAGATGGCATGCCTTGGTATGAGGTGAATTCTCCTCTAGGGGTGCCTATGTCTCATCATGGGCTGCCAGGAGACCTTAGAAGATTTTCTTGGAATATACATATAAGGTTAATTGAGATATAGCAAAGTCTGGGAATATTGTACTTTTCTGCATGTTACATAAATTACTGCCCACTTTACTATGCAGATATTTGTGTCAACTTTACAAGGTTGATAGAACTGTCCATTTACCATCCCACTTCCATTAGTGATCTTCAAATGGGACTTGACCCAAATTCTTTAAAACTAACGACAGCTGAATTGAGTATTGTGTCAAAACCAGAGCTAAGAAACTTCAAAGAAATCCTGTCCTGATAATCTCTCTCTTCACCAGGGGAATTCTATAGAATAAAAAATAAAAATAAAAATAATAAATTTTAAAAATAAGACAAACCACTACCATAAATATCAAATTCCTGCAGAACTAGTGAAATTATAATGTTCCAGGACTGTACATCCAAACAAGAAAATTTTAGCAACTAAAAACAGTGAATGGGGAGGAAATTTCTAAAGGAAAAGATCACAAAAGAAAATGAAATAAGCAAAGTAGTACAAGTATATCTTTACACAAAAAACTGAATTATTTACCAAACCCCCTTTGCAGTGAACATGGACAAACCTTGTGCCTCAATATGCTCTGAAATAGGTGTAATGTATAACAATTACAGACTCAGATTACAGGTGGAACCATGTTCCTAACAATCTGAAAACCTGCACTACAAGCTAAAAACAAAATAACTTCCATTTTTACATAAATCATTATGATACATAATGCATCATGACACTGCATTATATATAAACTCTCTATATATAAAAACTATAGAAACTATATATATAAACTTTATATTATATATAAACTTGAGACTTAGAATATGTGAGAGATTTTTAAATGTTGCTTGACATTTGTTTCATTGGGAGGAGTTAACTCTACTGGCCTTAAGATAGATTGAGGGCAACAGGAGGATGTAAAAGGCTGGGCTCATATTCATTGGAGGCTCGTGGCATTTACAGTGTTTTAAACAATCATGTTCTAAGGTTGATTTTTCAGGCTGTCTTAGTCACTATCTCCAGTCAAGGCTCTTGTGTAAATGGGGTTTGTTCTACCCCGACAGTGTGCCTATTGTAACTTAGAGCCACCTGTTAGACAGCATGAAGTGTTGCCTAAAAAAATACACAATAAGCAGATTGTTTGTTACAGTTGTGCACAGACAACTGTATTAGTGTTCTTCTCACCATATGTCTATATAAACAGAGCTGCAGTGAGCTATTCACCAGTGACTCAAACACTGAAGAAGAAGCTTTTCTTAAAAGACCCAGGGCTTACAAGCGTTGCCTCACCTGTTAGGCTTACAAGATATTGTAAGATTGGTTTCAAATGCTTGGCTTCAAGGGAGAATTAGTCCTTCAGAAGTTTCTGTAGGAAGCTTTATTCTAGAAGCAGAAAAAATAAAATCCTCACACAAACAAAAAAGAATCCATCCCAAAGCAACACACTCCACATTTGGTGGTTTTAGTAGTGCAGTGCAAAAGGAAGGGGAGAAAAACTGGCTACAAAGAAGCAGTCTGACTACCTTCTAAATTAAATATAATACTAGATCATGTTATAATACATACTTTAATTGCTGTTGTTGCTGTTATCAAATACACCTTCATCCATGTGTCAAGACTAAATCTGAAGTCTCTCAACAAGATGAATTTGTGAGCTCAGTCATATCCTGGGTTCTTACAGTCTTGGGGAGACTACCTTGGACAGGTTTTTCTATTCCTTTCATTTTTTCACAAGGAGACATTTTGAGGGAGGGCAGGGAATTAATATGTCTCTTTTTGTTGTGTGAAGAAAAAATGTTACAGTAAAATAAGCAATAGACACCACTGATTGCCATGGTGTAAAAAAGGACAGGACAGGACAGGACAGGACGGGACAGGATGGGACAGGACGGGACAGGACGGGACAGGACAGGACAGGACAGGACAGGACAGGATAGGATAGGATAGGATAGGATAGGATAGGATAGGATAGGATAGGATAGGATAGGATAGGATAGGACAAACATTAGAATAGAATAGAATAGAATAGAATAGAATAGAATAGAATAGAATAGAATAGAATAGAATAGAATAGAATAGAATAGAATAGAATAGAATAGAATAGAATAGAATAGAATAGAATTAGAAATTACACAAGTCTAAAAAGGTCCATGCAAGGATACTCAATTTTATAATCCCAGATCTCAGCAGTGGTTGTGCAATGTGATCATAGAAGGCACATCAAGGCCTAACAAGCTCTGTTCCACAACTGCCTGACAAGACTGGAGTATATTAATGTCTATATGCCCTGTTGCTCTGGTAGCAGAGAAGATGCATGGAGCTAAAGCCTCTTTGGCTGCAATCCTGCTGCATCAGCTTGCCTCCTGGAGCTGCTGCAGGTGTGGGAGAAAAGCCCACTGCAGCTAAGTCTTTCTAGAGCAAGGACACAAAACAGAACGTGAAACAGGAGTCACATCTTGTGCCTGCTCTGCTCCAGCAGCAGCATCACTCTATTATTAGGCTTTCCAAGGTTAAATTAATACATTACTATCCAGCACCTACAAAGAAGGAATTTTAGAAGGACTTGCAACATTCTTCCTACACCACTAATGCTGATACCAAACATGCAAAATACCTTTCATGAAAAGAAACACATTGAGGAGCTGGAGCAAGTCCAGAGAAGTGCAATGGAGCTGGTGAAGGGTCAGGAGCATAATTCTTATGAGGAGCAGCTGAGGGAGTTGAGGGTTTTTAGCCTGGAGAAAAGGAGGTTCAGGGAATATCCTATCATCCTCTACAACCACCTCAAAGGAGGTGATGGTCAATTTCTTCTTCCAGGTAACAAGCAATAGCACAAGAGGAAACAGTCTCAAGATGTGCCAGGGGAAGTTTAGGGAAAATTTCTTTAAGGAAATTCATCAAGCATCACAACAGGCAGTCCAGGGAAGTGTTGAGTCACCATCCCTGGAGGTATTTAAAATATGGAGTCAATGTGGCACTTGGAGACATGGTCTGGTCATGGACTTAGCAGTGCTGGGTTAATGGTTGGTCTTATTGATCCTAAATGTTCTTTCCTACCTAAATAATTCAGTGGTTCTACAGCTACTGTGTGATTTAGGACGAATAACAGAAAATCAAACTTCTGCTGAAAGTAATTTATCTCGTAGGTATTTAGGACCCCATATGTAAAATGCACACATTGCTACATTCTACTGCATTGCATAATAAAGACTGGATTTGGATTTTTAGTGGGATAATACAATGTTCATAGTGACATCAAAATCTTCCTGCACTTCGAGATTTTTGAGGTATTTCTCAAGTGACCCTACATTCACTGGAATTCACATCCACAACTAACCCAATACACATTTCCCTGCAATAAGAGAGAGAGTGGAAATTAATCCAGGTTTTCAGTTTTCTAATTTTTCCCTCTTATTATTCTTGTCACATTTCAAAAATGTTGAATAACTTTTTAATTGAAACCTTAAAACTTTTTTAAAATGTTAGTGCAACCTTTTGATTCTTTCTTGGACTGTTTCTTGGTATAACTGATTAGTTACAAAAAAGTTACTATACTTCTCTATCAGTTTAGGAATAGAGAAATGGGATTAATACTATGAACATGAATTTTTCATGAGACATATTACTGAAGACTGAAATTCAATAGGATATGTATTTAACTGCATAATTCCTTATTTTATATTTTTTGACCCATTTACAACATAGAAAAGTAGGCTTTCTAGGGACTAGCTCCATGATGTGGTACTGATAATTAAGTGTTAATGCATCCATTTTAAACTAGAAGGCCTTATATTCCTGAAGCTGGCCATTCAAATTGTGAAGGAATACATACATATACATATACATATACATATACATATACATATACATATACATATACATATACATATACATATACATATACATATACATATACATATACATATACATATACATTAATAGAGAATATATTGATTGTAAAGTGGCCATGTATATATAAAGATTCAAAGGCATATTCACTAATATACCTGTATTTAGAGTATTTTAATTGAAGTGATTACATGCTGTCGATCAGGAAACTTCTGTGACGTTCTTCCCACCCCTTACTCTTGCTGGATGGATGCTGGCCTGCATTTTGTTCCATGGCATTATACTGATCGCCATATTTTCCATATTTTCCATCTCTGTGACATGATTTAGGCAAAGTTACACTCCATAAATCTATTGCCAGCTGTTATTTTCTGCCTTTCAAGCTTCCAAGAGGAGAGCCCATATTCAGGTTTCACAGCCAGGCAACAAAGGGCTTCCCCTGGGTACTTCTGCTACTCTTTGAAAACCTAAAGCACAAGGGCTGTGGAGGCAGAGCGTTTAAACAGCAACATTCATTACCCCGCACGGAGGAAGAAAGGTCAGCCCCAGCCGCAAATCTCCCGCTGTAAATCTGCGAGAAACAACGTGCCCGGGAGAGCGGCACGGAGCCGGTCGGGGCAGCGGGCCCGGTGCGGGGCAGCCCCGGGTGCGGGAGTCGTGAGGAAACAACCCCTCGGCGTGTCCGCGGGTGTGCGGGAGCCGTGAGGGAACAACCCCTCGGCGTGTCCGCGGGTGTGCGGGAGCCGTGAGGGAACAACCCCTCGGCGTGTCCGCGGGTGTGCGGGAGCCGTGAGGGAACAACCCCTCGGCGTGTCCGCGGGTGTGCGGGAGCCGTGAGGGAACAACCCCTCGGCGTGTTCGCGGGAGCCGTGAGGGAACAACCCCTCGGCGTGTCCGCGGGTGTGCGGGAGCCGTGAGGGAACAGCCGCTCGGCGTGTCCGCGGGTGTGCGGGTGGCTGCCCGCGGGGAGCGGCCCTGGATCCGCCGGGCGGGCTCGGGCCGGGCCCGTGTGCCCCGTGTGGGCAAACACGGCCCGCAGCTTGCCCGGGGCCGCGGCCAAGGCCGCCGCAGCTGCTCCCATCGCCGCGGCAACGGCGGCACAATGGGCAAACGCAGCCGGGGCCTGCGGCGAGCCGCTCTGCCCCGCTCCCTGACCTCCCCCCGAAAAAGGGTGCACCCTCAAATACACAGAACGGCGCAGAAAGGCGTGTTATAGTCCGCAGCACCCGTCATCCTGGGGCACCTCGCCATCCAGGTGTCCGGGCGCCATTTTAGTCGCGCCTCCCCAGGCGGAGCGGCAGGTTTGACAGTAAAGGTTTGCGTTAGCAAAATGGCAGCTGGATGTAAATGGGCGTTTGTTGAGTCTCTCCTGCCATAGAACCATGGGATCATTATGGCTGGAGAAGACTTCTGTGAGCATCAAATCCAGCTGTTCACCCAGCGTCACCGTATTCACCACTAAACCGTGTCCCCAAGTGCCACACATTTTATGAACACTTCCAGAGATGGTGCTTCCAAACACTTCCCTGGGTCTGTGTGTCAGAGATTAGACTTCAGTTTATACCTCATCACTCTGGGAGATGGAGGGGGTTCGTCCCTGTGTGAGGGCAGTCCCCTCAGTTTTACACCAAAACATCCACCCTACAGCTTGATTCTGCTCTCACATGTAACCATTCTGCCCACAGGCTGCCAAAAAAGAAGGTGTGGATAGAATACACCTCGAAACCCTCTTGACAGGTAACTGAGCTGTGTTGCAATTGCTCACCGGGGAAAAGCAAAGGCAGCCTCTCTCCCATGTTCAGCTGAAAAAATTTCTCCCACTTGCAAGACCTCTACAGCTGTGTACAAACAAGGAAATCTTTATAAGAGGAGTAGACATAGTCATAAACTTGAAAAAATACAGCAGCAGTCTCTATACTCAAATAAAAAAACCCCATCCTCTTCTATTAAGTCCAATACTAATTTACTGAAGCACTTTCCCACCAAGCTGAAATATTTTTCCTACGTCATTTCACCCTGGTGACAAACTCCACTTGCCATTCAGACAGCAAGTCGGACTTTGGGGAAACTTTATAGGGAAAAGTAGTGCTTCTTTCAAATACAGTTATGTCTTCTGCCCCCTATCAGCTACAGAATCTTCAGAAAACACAGATTCTTAATACACAGCCCTTTCTCCATGCAAAATTTTGCCTTTGGGACCAATGTCTCTTCTTGTACAAGGTCTCTGTTGAATACCTCACAACTTCTGGGAGCAATTGGTTCTTATTACACAACCAAGAAACATTCATACTTTCCCCAAACCTCTTGGGAATCAGTTCCCCAGCAGAAATCTGTGTCCTTGTATAATTATATTGACTTACCAAATGTCTTTAAAGGAATTGTGTGTCATGAAGTACAAATGTCCTTGTCTGATGATATGAAATTTTCTACTCCTTTTCTGCAGGACTGTGTGTATGTATGTATCTGTGCAAAAAGACATGAACATGCCCTAAGGTATGGCAGGAAGTAATTAAAAACAAAATCTCCAAATGCCAGGTGTGACATCTCTATTGGTAGTATGTCATACGTGGTCCTATGGAGATCCAGATGAGAGCTAGAGCCTTTGAGTTTGATATAATTAATATATGTGCAATGAATATTTATTATGATCATGATTTATAAAATGTACTGAAGCTCTTTGGAATGTTCTGAACTGAACAAAGTTTACTGTGTGCAGAAGAGGTTCTAAATAAGACATACCATACATATGCCATGTCACCACATGGAATCTTTCAATTGAGCAAGTAATTCATTGCCTATATGCACATTTTGTATCCCGGACCTGATTCTAAAAAAAAATAAAGGAAGCGGGTAAGCTGTTACAGCCTTCTCTGCCTGCATTCCCCTTGCATAGAAGACCAAAAGGAATGAGGAGGACAGTTCCAGAGCAGAGTAGGGATGAGAGAGCTCAAAGGCAAAGCTGGAGGCTGGATTTCATACCTGGCTCTGTATGGAACTAGTAAATATCCAAATGCCAAGACCCCAGGAAACATCCTTTGACCTTGGAAAAATTCTTCTTGGCACCATATATGAGTTTAGGCTGCAATTAATTATTTGTTATAAAAACAAAAGCTCTGTTAGAAGACTTCTAAATTTGGGTGGGTCTGGTTGCTGTAAAAGTATCTTAAAAACTGAAAGACCCTGTCCATTAGAGCATGAAAAATTATTGGTAATATTTGTTACAGTAATTTCAGTGGGCTGTCTCTGGATATGGGTCCAAAACTAGCCTGGCATGGTGCTTCACACATGGTTATGCACAGCTGTTTGTAGTGATGCAGCTATGGCCCCTTACCTTCCAGCACAGGGTGGCCACATTCAGCCTCCTTACTGGGAGTGCTTCCCATCCCCTGCTAACCCCCAGCTGTCCCAGACCACTGTCCCCATCACAGCCCTGCTGGCATACATGCTGGCCTTGTAACTGTGGGGACAATCACAGGCCACTGTCACCACCAGTGCCCTGGGCTTCTTTCCCTCGCTAGCTCATACACAATCTGACAGATCCAAAGCCTAAATCAATAGGCCTTTGGTGGGAGCTGGGACAGACTCAGTTGGTCTTTCCCTGTTTAATTTTTGTAATTGCATTCCTAATTTCTGCAGGTCTCATTACTTATAGTACAATAACAACAATACCAAGAGAAATAAAAGAAGGAATAAGATTAAGCATTTCAAAGCAAACCAAAAACTCTTGTATTTCTGAAAATTTATAAACCAGGCCATTCTGTCAAGGCCCAATCATGCTCTCTGCACCTCGACAAGAAGACTATTGTATCCAGGGCTGAGTCCATGGAATTGCATTTGGGCTTACATCTCTGCTGAGCAACTCAAGAGACTACCTGGAAAACACACCATGTAGTAGAGAAAATTCAGGATGGGTCATAGTCTGAGGAAGGTTTTTAAAGTTATTTTGTTTCTTTGAGAGAATATTGAGCAAGAAAACAACATAGAAAGAAGGGAAGTTTGGGCACAGGATTGGGAAGAAAAAGCTTCTACTTTGAAGCCATGGTATCTTATTCTTCAATAGCTCTGCACAAGTCACTTGGTCCTTTTACCTTACCTGTCCACCTCAGTGCAGCAGGGAGCAGAACATATGGAGCATTTGGCAGTCCAAAGTACTAAGGAAGCTTATCCATGGAAAAATACTTATGACTCCCATCCAGACAGTGGAACATCACCGATTTACCTGAGCCTAATGTGAAAGGCCCCAAAAATGTTCTTCTTCTTGGGTGGGGTCATGTACACGTAAAAAAAATGTGGTAAACCCTGCACTGCATTGTCCATTTAGGTGGAGAAAAAAAATAAAACTGCCTTCCTCAAAGAAACAGCTCATAGCAACTTAGGTCCTTACTCACAGTCCAGTAAAGTAGAAAATATTCTTGTTGTTTCACAGGTCGGTTCACAGGTACTTGGTATTATTTTTGTTATTGCCCAATTTTTATTCCTTCTACAGTCTTTCTACTTTCTTACCTTGGTTCATTTGTCAAAATTTACATGTACTGCTCCTAGTAACAGAGCACAAAAAAAATCCAAATATATTGACTAGATTCTACTTAGAATAGGAAGTGGGATTTTTTCAGCATGTTTGAAAAAATCGACACATTTCCCTTGTAATGTCTAATAACAAGCATTTATTCTCATTTTAGTTTATGCTAGACACAGACATTAACTCACTAGCCTTGATGAAGCATCTGTACCTCTGTGAGCTGAGTCTTGCTTTGCATGTCCTGGATTGCACACCAGTTCACTGAAGGAAGTGAATCCAGATTTTTTTCAAGATTCCATTGATGCTGCTAAGACTGCAGTGTCATTTGTTAGCTTGACTCAAGCTGGACAAATTTGGAATGACATTTCCAGCTTTTGTTTTCTTCTTAACTTTTACATTTTACTTTCTTCCTTGACAAAACTATGCCCAGTATAACATGAGGATAAAATTGTAAAGTTTACCTAATAACTGCTGCATGACACTTGTATGAACAGTGCACATACTAAACATTAGGCAAATTACTGACACAACAATGCAGCAGTTCTTTCTGTGGCAAAGGATTTCTCTGGGAATGTTATTTTATTGTATTTCATTTTGTGCTTGTTTGTTTAAGGAGGAAGAACAGACATAGCTGTATTTCAGTTTGATTCAGCAAGCATTCTGGACTTGGTCCAGCAAATCATTTAAGCGTGTGCTTAAATGTAATGAAATTAAATTTAAATTCATAGCACTGCCTAGGTATTTAACATACAGCATGGGCTTAAATGCTTTGTACAAAACAGGACAAGAATGGTGAAAAACCTTAAAAATAAGGCCCATGCATTTTTACACACCTTTTTTAAAACCCTCATACTGTTAAAAGGGACATTTTCCACTGCCTGTGCTATGAAAACACTGTGTAGTACCCCCTGACTCACCTCCAAAGCCAAATGACTTTACTTGATCTGACAATCTGACAGCTATATCCTGTGTAACTGCTAGTCTGGCCCTTTTTAAAAATATCCTATTAAGTGAAAGCTTTGCCTGGGCAAGGTATGCAGAAATGAGTCACAGGGAGTATATGGAATTTTCTCAGGACTTAGGGCTGTGCCTGTTGTAGCCAAAGGCTAAATCTCTGGTGGAACTTAGTAGTGTTCCTCTGAGTACATTCACTTTCCATACCAATCTCTGTTTTAATGGGAAACATAAAACCAACATGAAAGTCATGCTGAAACACACCACAAAGGAAGGTGTGTTCTCAACCTGAGTTACCTAACCCAGGTAGGATAATTTAAGCTGTGGTTTGCACAGCAATTTAAACCAATCTGACTCCTGGCTGCCAGGGAGGGTGGAACCACACCAGCCAACAGTTAGATGGGCACTGGCTGTGCCACAGCCCTGTCTTCAGTCAGCAGCCAGGACAGACAAGGGGACTGGGCACAGCCCGTATGAAATGCTAGCGGTGCATAAAGCCCCCACTGCTTTAACCTGCCCATGTATAGATATGACTGAATTTTTAATGTGTTTTTGCAATTTAGACAGACCTGCAGGACCTTTTCAGAGACATGGAAACTAAGTAGAGCTGACTGCTGTCCACAATAAAGGGAAAACACAGTTCCTTCCTCAGAAGGTTTACAATTCGTGTTATATTTCCACTGTGAAGGCTCTTCACTCTTAGCCAAAGGAAAAGAATAATCAAAAGTTAGCTTTACTATTTATGAGAAGCTCCCAGCATAAAAAACAATCAAGCAAACAAACAAACTGCTTTGTTTTGCAGGTTAGATGCCTAGGAATTTATTTGTTGTTTGCATGTTTGTTTCTGCCAAGAGCAGAAACCTTGTCTTGAATTAGTCTGCAGTGAATCAATTTCTTTCCATAGAAGCATTAAAACCCTCTAGGTTTCATTCATTAACAGAATAATACATATGTTTTACGTGGTAGTGCTTGTTTGAATTACAACCTTATGGAATTCAGAACAAAGCTAGTGTGGCTGCATGGACCTGCTCAAAATTCTCAAAATTCCATTTTATATCATTCTGCCTTAAGAACTAGTTAAGCAT
The DNA here is from genome assembly GCF_029582105.1 of Oenanthe melanoleuca. NCBI lineage: Eukaryota > Metazoa > Chordata > Aves > Passeriformes > Muscicapidae > Oenanthe > Oenanthe melanoleuca. The sequence goes on from NC_079336.1 coordinate 11,347,634, forward strand.
ACCAGTTATCTAAAATATACAATTTTTTCTGCTGTTCCATTTTTCTTGCCATCTCAAGTCACTGCTTGCCAAAAATAATTTTAAAATGGCTATTGCTTTGCATTTTTAGCACATCTCAAAAAAGTGAGGAAACAATTATGCTTTGATCAATGAACAGAGCATGAGCTAAACATACATATTTTTTCAGCTCTCCTCATGCCTTCATGACAGAGAAAATGTCTTTCTCAAACTTATAATTTGTTTAGTGTAGACTTAAAGAACGTCCCCATGCATTTTACAGAATATAGGAGGAGCTGAGTGCCTCTGGCCAAATTTCTGTAGCTTTCACTCACAAATAAAGAGGTGGGAAGTAAGAAAGCAGAGATATGCACAGGTATAGATGAAGAGATGGTGGCATTGTTTTCTTTTAAATAATGTTAGATTGCTACATTTATCTGAAGCTTTAGTGGTACTTTCATTGATAAAGGTAGGCACAGATTTGCTTCTCATGTATTCTTGTGTTTTAATCTTCATTTCTGAATGCTGACACCAACACCAGGTTTCTCTGCACATGAGAGGTGTAGTTGGGGACAGAGGCAAGAGAAAAGGGCTACTAGATGTGGATTGTGTACACGGTTGTATGAAATTGTTCAAGGAGCCTGTTCCTGTCCAGAATTCCATACAGAGGAAAACAGGCTTTATAAGCCCCAGGGCACTCCTCTGTGCTTCCTTGTGCAGAAACGTCTATCCCCGAGGCTTACAGGAATGCCCACAACCAGGAGAAAAGATTTATCCCAGCACTGAAAGACTGTAGTGTTAGGAAATGGAAAACACATTAGAAATATGTGCTAACCCCAACTGGAAAATCTAAGCAACTCATTTCATTTCCAGCCAACAAAACCTTCAAGCGAACTTGTGCTGGTTTATGTTCAGGTATCTACATTTAGATCACCACCTTATCTCTCTGGATAAGGCTTGAGGTTTAATTCAGTATAAGGGTGAAGTGAGGCAATGTTCTAGGTGTTTCCATGTTGGATTTTGCCTTGTTTTGTAAGAGCTATAGAATTTCCTGTCTGGAGATTGTTGGTTCACTTTCATCTTCTCATCTCCTATTAAATTTATTATAGCCTAGAAGACTAGAATAACACTGCTTTCTATGCTAACCTGAAACTTAAGAGCAGAGGATGAGGATTAGGGCAGATAATTTGTTTAGTTTTGATCTAAGGTAGATCAAAACCAAACAAAATATTTGGGCCTGAGAAATGAATGTACTGTCTTTCAAAAGTCCCTCATTCACTCAAATCTTCTCCCCTGGACTAGAGTTAAAATGTCTTAGTACTGAGCTATAAGAAACTGGCTGAGTTTATACCTTTATTACACTCTCTTGCAGTTTCCTGAAGGTCAGTGAGCTGTACAGCAACCTCTCTGGTCTGTGTGGCCCAGGAAATTGCAAATACTTTCAGCTGTGTCAGGTTCTGCATATGCAAGTTAGAAGGTTCAAAGGGAAGTTTAATTGACAATAATCCTCATCTTGACTTTTGCTCACCTCCTCCTCTTTTCCCACTAAGTCTTCCCACCTTCCCACCTCAAAGTCACAGAAGCTTTACAATTTTTCTTACAAAAATATATATATATAACCCTTTGGCAATCTCTTAATGCCCTTTTATTAAATCTCTTAAGTCTTTTTATTAAGTCCAGGGTAATTAAAATTATTATAAACCTCTCCTGAGAGATTATACCCTTTAATCACAGTGCCTATTTGCTGAAATGTAGGTGACACTTTTGGTATATCAAATATAAAAATACTTTGGGCAAAGATGTTTAATAACAATTTTTAAAGCTAAGATCTTGACTAAGGAGGTTTAAGGCATTAAAAATCATATCTACATGCAGTAACAATAAAACACTGAATGACTTCTAATACTTTTACAGATATACAATGGCATGGTTGTAATAAAGTTTCTCAATTTATTTCAACTCCAGCTCCTCAGCTGACATAATCTGTCCTAATGCCATTGACTCCCAAGGTGTTGCCCTGCTTTAGAGCACTCAGTTTTCTGGGCCAGAACAAATGCATAAATAAAATCCCTTGGGCCATTATTGCCCAGCCAATGAAAGAAAAAGAAAGAATTTTTTTTGTGAAGTGAGCTTGGGTGTCCTGTCTAGGAGTGGAAGTGATAATGCGTGCTGTAAACCAAAGGCATTCTTATACAGCTGTACAGTGATCAGTGCAGACACGGATCAGTATACAAAGTACTTATTTACTATCACACTTGCTAGTAGACTGATTCCTAAAATTTCAAAATTAAGGAGTTCTGATAAGAAATAAATTAGCCATCCAATTTTGTTTTCTTTTACTATCATTAACAGTTAAAAAAACACATTAACATGGGGTTTTAAAATGTGAATTCTAAGCATTTCCAGTAGGATAGATGGCCAAATGCCTTGCTCTTGACTACTTCTAATAGATATTTCTTTTCACTCACATAACTGAAGCTTCCAGCTTATTGCATGTGGTCAACACCAGAAGCAGAAAAGAAATATATGATTTTCTGTATCAAAAGAGCTAACTTAACTGCTCCTAGGATAATAGTGAATGGGAAACAATATAAAATACAGCACAATTGAGCTGGGCATACCTACAATATCTATTTAAAAGTCTTGGAAAGTCTTGACTTCTTCCTTTATAAACTCCTACTGAAGTCAACAGACTTACAGCCATCCAGCAAGTGTTCACAGAATGGGAGTCTGTGTTCTAGAGTTAAATGAAAAAAAAAATACATTGAGACATAACTGGGGCTACTAGGAGAGGTGAGACTGTAAAGCATTAAAAAAGGTGTGACTCATTTAAATGTTTGAATGAAAGGAGTAATAGGCATAGGGCGAAATGGAACAGTTATTGAAGAGCACAGAAGCTGTGAAAAGAAATTATTTTTTTAAAGGAGCAAAAAAATACAAAAACTACAGGAGTAAGGCTGTAGAAACAAGAAAAGGGAAACTCTGAAATAGTTCAAACTATCAGAGATCAAATAAAAAATATAGATGCAAAAGCTACTAGTGATTTTTCTACATGTGTATCTACTTTGTTTTTTCTCCTGTCATGTTTGTTTTGTTTTTCTAATTAAAAAAAAAAAAAAAGTGATATGTGCTATCTTTTAATTTAATTTAAAATGTTGTCAGTATATTGCCATCTGAAATGTATCAACATGCCCTGTAAATGAGCTTTGTGTAGGTGTGAGAAGAGAAAATAAGGTCCTGCCCACCTTGCAAAATGGTAATGTGAGAGATGTTTTAGGGAATTTTATCAGTAATGCAAGCAATTTTCTGGCAATGATGAATATTGCTATATATTGGTGATAAAGAGAGCTTGTGAGAGGATGAAAGAAATTCAAAGATGCTAAAGATATGAAGATATTATAATAGACAACCAAAGCAAAAGCAATATTCAGTGTTGCAGAAAAGATGAACTAGACAGAACTGGGTTTAAGATTATTTGACTAGTTCAAGAAAAAAACTTTAAAATGTGTAAGTGAAATGAAAGAAAGACAGGAGTATTTGGACTCAACTTGTAGCTCAAGGCACTGAAATTAGGTGTTAATGCATAGGTGTTTATATGTTCACTCTATACCTGGAGTGCCTTTTATAGCCACTGGAGAGCTGATCATTACAGAGAATTGACCATCAAGAACTAATCAAATTCACCCTAAAACAGACATCCACACCAAATCCTTTTCCAGGCTTCACTGACTATAACAGCACATGGATATCAAGCTTTCAGATTTAGGTATCTTAAACCAAACCCCACATTAGATATCTGCAATGTTGATTCCTGTATCTGGTCCTCCAAGGCTTCTCCATAATCCACACCAAAAATGAGCACTTCCAGGGTGAGATAAATTTGTGTTATTTAAAATAGCCATTTAATGATAAAATTAATTGTGCACTAAAAAGACCTGTTTTCTTTATTGACTAAAAGGAGTGTATATTTAGTCAGATGAATTCTCCCTTGCCTCCTTTAGGGCTACTTAGCTAAAGAAAGCAAAAGAAAATACAAGTAGTGAATCAGATCAGCATAAAAATGTTTAAAGGCTGAAGATAATAAAAATTATTGAAATTATTGAAATCATTGCATAACTTCATTAGCAGCACATTTGAAGGAAGTGTTCATAAAGATATGGCTTCACAACACAGCACTTCACAACCAATATTATCTTGTACACCTGAGAAATTATACATTGGGAGTGTTTACCCAGGCTTGTTTGGCCTGAAGGAGAGCTTTTAGAGAAATGTTTGTAATCATAATTATTGAGGATGTGACTCACGAGTGTTGCTGTGAAACCATGACCAAATCTAACAATTGTAGGAGAAAATGAGAACTAAGAAGCGCTCAGAACCACAGTTTACAGTACATTTTTCATGACCAGCTTTCTAGATAAGGCTAAGTATGTTTGCTTTCCTGTTAGACTTTCTTTTACTGAGAATTATCTAACTCTTAATTAAGAGTATTTGCAATTCTAAGGGGATCAACCAAACGTGCTCCAAATTTCTTGTAGAGGAGAATTATCAAGCATGAGCCTCTAAATATCTCTTTAAAAATTAAAAAATTACTTCCAGGGAGAGGTTGTTACATGTCACCACTCTCATTTCAGCACATGATTTAGTTATCTAAATATTATCTTCTAGCTCTATAAGATCAAATTCTGAGGTGACTGAGCACTGAAACAGTGTGATTTCCTTTCTGTGACATTATTCCTTTCTGGACATTTGCTTCAAAAGAAATAAAGTGCCAAAATGCTTCAAAAAGAATAGACTGCCAAATCTAATGACAATTTTAAAATACACCAATAATTCCTATATTAAAAAGCAAATTCATAACAATATTTCAGGCACATTTTAACACTGATCTTAGGAATTTAAAAGAAAAAATTTTCTAAGTGGTTTTAAAAATGTTTTCTGAGGATTCCTAGGTACTAGCCAACATTGAACTGTATGTATGATATTAGATAGTTCCTTCACCTTCTACACCATAAACTGCAATATTGATTAGATGTTGGAATTAAATTGATTACAATATTAATTACAATATACTTTTTATTAAGTCTATATTATACTGAAGAAACAAAATTTTGCCTAAACGTAATTGCCCTGTATTGCAGAAGAAAAATCTATTTGTATACAGTTACTAAAAATATCCATCCAAAAAATATTCTAATTACACTGATTTGTTCTGTGAGGAAGTGAAATCATTGAATGTTTTAGCATATATTTATTTTTGACAGTGTTAGGAAGCAATATGGAGGTAAGTGCCATTGAAATATTTTATTTAATTGCAAGTAAAACAACTATACCAATTAAATTAACTACATATCCTACATTTGTGCACTGTTTTGCTCTATGTAAAATATGTATTCGCCTGCTGTTTTCTCCCAGTCATTGCCTTAAATTTCATATGGTAAGTAAGATCAGCTAGAGATCAAGTAACTTGGTAACCCAGCAGCAATAAAGCAGCCCTTAACACAGTTCCCGTAATCACCCCTCGCATGCTGTAATCACTCTTTCCTCAAGGTACAGAGCAGTGCTTGGGCCCGTTCCAGGTACAGCCCCATGCAGATGCTCTGGACTGTGCTCTGGGAAGAGCCTGCATCTCTCTTCTGACTACATAAGGAGAATTAGGAAGCTAAGCAGCTAGGTGCTTAAAACTCTGTAATGCTTGCAAAGCTTGTAGATTAGAAGGTGAAACTAGACAGATGTAGACAGCATGACTCATCCTACCCCTAATATAAAACTAAGCTATATGTAGCTGTTAGACAACAGGACTCTTGTTATAGTTTTATGATTGATACAGCCACTCACAGAGGCAATCTAACCTTGGCTTCAGACAGATAACATAGAAGACAGTTCCTCTCCCTAAATGTGTGCAGTATAGAAGACAGAAAGCAGATAGAAAGCAGTAAACACTTAACAGCAGACAAATGATGTTGGAAAATTGGGAGCACAGAATAAGAAAAATAAAATAATCTTATGTTACCATAAAATGAAAATGTCTCCACTTATCTAAATAATGTCAGATGGAAACACTATATGATGGCACATGATATTGCTCAGAAATAAAGCAGCCGTAATAGCATATCTGGAGCCTAACAATGATTATGCATACAAAATGTAACAATTCAGAGATCAGTAACAGGTCACAATTCAGTTTTAAGTCTGATAAATTTTAAGTCTGATAAGTCTACACACCCATACATTTCACCATGGAGTTAAAAAATACTTGCCATTATTTATGATTATACTGTGGATACTTTATTTTAAAATTTCTGCATTATTTAGGTGTGTCATATTGTGATCAGAAATACAGGAAACAAAATGTCTTCATTTGCTTTTTCTTCAAAGGGCCAAGTAGACAGCCTTGTAACTTACTCACTTAAAATATACACTAGGCTTAATTTAGCAGAGCTCATGGGTCTACACTTACAGAATCCCTTGTGTGCACACAGCATGTATGTTAATCTATACATCCAGCACACATACAAGGTTCAGAGATCAAGAATTCATTTTATCTTCTCTGAGTTGACTGTTGCGCAAAAATATCAATAATCTCATTGTGAGAAGGATCTGGCCAGTAAGGGCACAAAGCTGGATGAGACTCACAGATCTGCAGGCAGCAGGAATTATCACATCATGCAACCCAGCAGCAAAATGTCTGGTTTACGGTGGCCAAGCTTCATTGCAGGGTCACTACAAGCAGAGGCAGCATAAAACTACTGTAGGGCAGCAAATTGGACAGGTAGTCCAGCAGAAGTGAAAGCTTGTCTTGGCACAGACCAAGGGCCCTGAATTCACTCTTGTCAGTGCTCCAGGAGCAGCCAGAACTGCTGAGGCAAAACCCGTCATGTTGGCTCTACAATCAGCTTCTGTTCCATGTTTTGCACCATTGCTTTCCTCTGAGATTTCTGGAAGTGTTGTGTATTTCCAGTTTCTGCTGAAATCCCTGCTTAATTTAAAAGTGCTGCTGTGACACCTCAAATCCTGTAAGTTTGATGGTTTTGTGTTCCTGAGAAAAGAGACAGCAAAGAGAAAATGGACATGGGAAAGGGACACAAGAAGAAAAAAGTAACCCAGGTATAGATCATATAGCATTTGGCAATTGTACAATAAAAAAAATCCTTAATTATCTCAAAATTAATACTTTAAATAAAAAGACATCTGATTTAAACCAGCCAGAAGCCAGGAAATTCAAGCTTAAGAATACCACCAGTTTGAAGTCATTTTATTCTAGCTTGGTTTATCAGTATACTTCCCAGGAGCAAATTGTAAATTATATATTTCATGGTCTCTCAAGGAGTCCTGCCAAGACCTGGTGATAAGTTGCTATAACAGCAGCTTGGGGTTTGAGAAATGCATTTTCCTTAGCACTCATGGCAACAGGTGACCGAGTGGTAATGACACCATTAACACATTTCACCTTTTTAAGGTCTCCCACTGGTGTTTTACTTATACTAATTTATGGAGGAATCATTTCATTTTGGTGTTACAATTCCCTTGTGTTCTTAGTGGTATTTTTAAGAAAATAAACAGAAGGTAGGAAGGAGAGCATCCTCTGGGATATGTGATTTTGAAGAAAACCACCATCAGCAATTTCTGTCTTGTATGAAAAGGAACTTGGGAATTTTTATAGCAGATCAACTTAATTCAATTTTCCCTTCAGGAATCAGCAATATCTGCTTTGTAATAAGCAGCTATTAGGTACTTGCCACATATGATTTTCCAGACAGATATGTTTGCATTTGTTATTCAAATGTAGGTATGTATTTAAAAACAAAACAAAACAACAACAAAACAAAACAACAACAAAAAACAGGCAATAGTGTCTCAATTCATTATTTGACTGAGGACTCCTCACTCTAGATACACTTGCAAAAGGATCTTTTGTTATGGCTATGGCTATGATTCTGTGTTCTTCTCTATGTAGCCTTCTGGCTACTGTACTGATTCTTCAGAAAATATTACACAATTAATTGCTTACTTCTTTTCAAAAGCTCTCTTTCCTACAACTCTCAGTTCTTTTTATCATGTAACTACAAAAGAAATCTTCTATTTAACAACTGTAACTTTATTAACATCCTACAACTGATTTTTTTACAGAAATATTTTACCTTGATAACTTACTTCCTACAGTGATGATATGAAAAAAAACCTAAAAAAAAAAAAAAAAAAAAAAAAAAGACAATGTCAAAGTACTGTTAGTACAGCACAGAGAAGCAAGCAAACAGTTCAGTATTTTGGAGCTTTATGGCAGAGATTCTGTCTCCATGGACATCAGTTGGACATTTAGCACTGAATTCTAAAGAATCAGACCAAAACTCTCACATTATATAGTGAGAAATAGAGGCTTTCAGATGGGATTTTTGTGGAATATCCAAACAAATCCGAGTATTTGACACCTTTATTATATTCTAAATGGTTACCACAGAACAGAACTGGGTTGTCTCAAGAAAAGAAGTGATTGCTGTCTTCAACTCCTGTTACAGACAAGGTGCAACCAGAATTTCCAGGTTAAACACAAAAGGACAGGAGGCAATGGACAAGGATTGCAACAAGAATTCCAGAGAGTACAAAAATTTCTATCAGTCGTGGTAGTCAAAAAATACGTGTTTGTCCAAAGAGGCTGTGGAATCTCAATCCTTTAAGATATTCAAGCCTTGGTTGCATGACCCTGAGCCACCTGATCTGACCCAGAGTTCTCTCTGAGTGGAGGATTTGGACCAAAATTTTCCATGAGTTTGAAGGGGAAAGGGGAAGGGGAAGGATTTGCTTAGAGAATACTCATTTGACTCGTACCTTGTTTGAAAACAGTACAACAGGAGTCCAACAGAAATTGCTAAAAAGAGGGGGCTAAAAATTATTTTAGCTAATAAAATTAAATGTACTCTGTAATTGTTCATGCCAATTGTCTCTACTGTTTTATCACTGTAGTTGGAAAGTGGAAGCAGCGTTGTCCAAGAATCAAAACAAAGATTCTATATATGGAACAACTGTGGTTGAGTCTGAATTTAGATCTTAACTCTATTCAGGCCACTTCTTCAAACACTTGTGTAGGCCTAGCTGAATCCAGTTACACCAATTTACATCTGTTGAAGATCTGGATTTTCTGCACTCATCTATGCAGTTCTTGGTGGTCATGGCACAGAAGCTGCCTGGGGCCCAAGAGCACACAGGTAATGAGTACATCAACAATCTGCAGGATAGACATATGGCACATCCTTTACGTGGGGGCTGGTCTTCCTGTTACCTCATGGCAAATACAGGATTTTACCTCTATCACCAGACAAGCTATTTCCTTTGTGGCTAAAGTAGGGGCAGATGTGACAGGTGAGCTTCTTGCAAGTGGATCCTGAAAGTACTTACTGCCCATTTGGTCATTAATTCCTATCTTTGTTTTTTTTTTACCATTCACTGTGAGGAAAGGCAATGTCAAAAATACCTCTAGAGACTAGAAAATAAAACAACTTCCTGGTCTCGTGGTCTTTAATGACCAAACAGACTTCATAGATTCAGAGTTGAGTGTCTTGTTCCTGTCACACCAAATGTCAGCTCTTGAGACAACCACTTTCCGTGTTCATCTGATGCATGCTTCATGGCACTGCATCTTCCCAGATATTTTCAATTTTACTAACTAATGTAGTAACAAACAGGACCTTTAGCTACAAACAAAAGCATTAATTTTGCAATGCACTGATTGACAGCTTTAAGGCTTTCCTAATGCAATGAGGAGAAGCCAAATTAAGATATTTGTTTACTACAAGTATTTAATTTTCCATGCTTTGCAAGTCTACCTCCACCATTTATTTCACCTGTGTGCCACAGAGGCCAGTCAGTCCCTTAGTAGAAGTTTGCTAATCTGATCCCTCACAATTCTCTGGGTACAGTGGATATTTGAGAAGTCTATGCAAGACACAGGAGTCATTCCATGAAGTGTGGTACATCTGGTCCCCTGGGATACCCTGACAACACAAGTATGAAATAACAGGAACATAGTTCTTACTACAATTATTTTTAACCAGAAATGGAAATGTGCTGCCCAGCTGACCTTTGTGAAGTGTCACCTATAGTCTGAGAGTTGAAGTGCCAAGGGTATGGGACCATGCTTTGTGTACTTCATCAATATTTCAAAGTTAAAAGATTTTATTTAAAAGAAAAATAGTAAATGGCACATCATGTAATTGCTATTTATTTTCATAAACATGAGGTATTTCAAAGTGCTATAAGACGCAGCACTAAATGTACATCATTGGAAGAAATTAAACACAGAACTTTGCAGTTACCCAGTTCTATGCACCAAACATTAACAAATACATTAACTGGAAGAAACAGGCTAGGAAAAGGCATATATAGTAAATTTCTTTACAAAAGTTTCTTAGTTCAAAAAAGTGATAAAGTAATATCTACTCAAAACTTTCACAACTCATTTTCATACGAAAATATAAGTATCAAATTTAGTTATGTATCAGCATCATACTAAAGTATACAGGCAATGTAAGAATTAGTACAGTACATAACAGAGATTAACAATATATTTGTATACAAAAACATGCTCCTCAAACATTGAGGTATTACAGTACTTAGGTATGAACTTCCAGTCTAATACTGGCAGCAAAAGCCACCTCTCATAACCCAAGACATGTACAAAAGGCAAGTGTGTAGATGGTATTTACAGAAATTCCCACGGGGTACAAAATGCCAACCCCTAAAGTAACATCTGTTAGAACATAAGCACCATAAAACTTAGGAATGAACATTTTAAAACTCAACTAGATGTCATCAGCAGCTCCAAATGCTCACAACACTTAAAAAAAAAAAAAATCCCCACCATCTACAGTTCTTAAGAGGAAAAAACAAAGGCAGTCCATTGTTGTTTGGTAGTCTTGCAATAAACTCCTTGCAAGAACATCCATTTGCTCCGTACCCGGATAATATAGTCTGTCGATTACTTCAGGGACTGGATTGAAATTAAAACCAACATTCTTAACGTCAAAAAACACAATTTTTTATAAAGAATCAAAAATGTGCAAAGTGGCAATGACTGTCCTGATCAGCCAAAAAAAAACCAAAAAAAAAAACCAACAACCAAAACAAAACAAAAGTTTAGCAAGTCCGCTTGTAATCTATTTTCTTTAGTAATTGTTCTTGTCTGGCTTGCAATTTTTCCTTTTCTAGCAGTAACTTCTGCTCCTCTGCCTGAAGAGAATGAACATATTCAGTGGCTTTTTTCAAGATCACAACTTTTGCAGCTTTGTCATTTTGAACCAGTTCTGGAACATGGTCCCTTAATGTGAGGAAACTTGACCGTAGATCATTACGTCGTTGACGCTCCAGGATATTATGGTTGCGTCTACGCTCGCTGTCCTCTGAATCCGAGTTTCGAGGACTTGAACTCTTAGGCTTTGGTTGGATCGTGGGTTTTACTGGACGGGGCACCTCGATTTTTAACTTCTTCTGTGGTGGAGCCTCTTCAGTCTCCACAAATGGAGAAGGAGCGGCATAATTATGCTGCTGGTGAATTGGGGCACAACGTTTTAATATCAGTCCATTCTGCTGTGTCCTGACTGATGAAAAAGTGGTATTTTTAGGACGCACTGTAATAGTAAGGGTGGTAACAGACTTGTTGGTAGAGGAGCGTCTTTTCTCCACTGTAACAACATCTATTTCTTCTTCTTCATCCTCTTCCTCCTCATCTTCATCATCTTCTGGTAATAAAGGACAGAAAACAGACGTTATTCTCCCTGAAAATACCCTGACCAAGTATTAGTACTAATTGACAAAATATATTCAGTAAAAGCAGTAATTAAATAACTGATGGCAAAACCAGGGTGCACCCACCATCTGCAGTCAGATATAGATCTGTAGAAGTATGTAATATACATGAAATCAGCAAAGAACAGGGATTTCTGAAAGCTTAGTAAGTTTGATGAGATGGGTCTTTTAAACACATGTAATTTTCAATCAAAATGGGGCTACCACCCACACAAGCACAGAGGCAGAAAAGAATTTTTAGACAGAATGTAAGTAGTTTGAATGGAATCGTCGAACTGCGGCACAAAAGGCAAGCACAGAGCCACAACACAGCCCCTGCTTGGTAGAAAAGCAGCCGGAAAACAAAACAATCGCTGGGTTTGTTCTGAGGCAGAAGGTGAAGCTGCTCCAGCCGGGGACCCTTTAAGCCGGCGCTTGGTGCACTGCCAAGAAGACAGCTGTTGGAAGTGCTTCCTCACCCAAAGCTGTCAAACCAGACATTAAAGGGACAGCAGGCTCTGAAACCCGGGACGGATCTCCAAGTTTGTGGCTGTGGTCATAGGGACCAGCTCATTTACACCCGGCAAACCGCGGTTCAGCCCGAGGGGACATCCCTGTGCAGGCACAGAGCACGTTTGCGGCATTTTGGGCTCTGTCAGTGCAAGCGCTGCTCTAAGGGTCACAAGTCCGGCTCCAGCCTGCCGGCACGGCGCCCAGGAGGACGCGCACACGGTCATCCCCCAAAACCCCGCTCCGGGGTGGCGGTGACAGCCGCACTGCCGCCCCCCGAGCCCCTCGGGGCCGGGAGGGTCCCCCGCACCGCGCAGCCCCTCCGGGCGGAGCCGCTGCCCGGTGAGGGCTCCTGCCCCGCCGCAGGGCGAGGGGCGAGCGGGGGCAGCCCCGGGCCGCGCCTGCTGCCGCCTGCCGGCCGCCCGCAACCCGCCCCGCCCGCGCCCCGGGGCCGCAGCGCCCGCTTACCCGAGTCGCTGAGCGTGTCGTCCCCGGAGGAGCTGCTGCTGCTGCTGCTGCTCGCCCGGCTGTCCCCGGCGGGGCGCGGCGGGCGGCCGCCCCGCGGAGCCCCTCCGCCCGCCGCCGGCGCCTCCCGCTTGTTGACGGGGAAGGGGAAGACCACGGCCGGGTCCACGCACTCGGGCACGGCGCCGCCCAGCTCGGCGCGGGCGCTGCCGCTGTGGGCGCTGCCCGCGGGCCCCGGCGGCGGCGGCGGCGCGGCGGGCGCCTTGCTCTGCAGCTTCTCGCTCACCGCCCGCTCCAGCTTCTCCCGCGCCGAGAAGCCGCTCCACATGCAGTCCTGGATGATGATGGAGTTGAGGTTGTTCGCCACGCCGGGGCCCGTCTCGAAGAAGTCCCCTCCGTCCACGCCGCCCCACAGGTCGGCCTCGGGGGGCAGCAGGAGCAGCTCCGATGCCCAGTCCACGGGGTCGGTGGGGCGGCAGCCCCAGAGAGCCGCCCCCGCCCACGGCACCGGGCCCCCGCCCGGAGGGTGCTCCTGCAGCCCGGCCCGGCTGGGAGACAGCGGAGGGGTGGGCAGCAGCTCAAACTTCTTCCAGATGTCCTCGCCGGGGGGAGCGGAGTCCGGCCCGCACAAATAAAAGTCATCTTCGTCCGGGTAGAAACAAGGCTGCAAAGAGTCAAACTCGAGGTCTGGGTTTTTACTGACCATTCCTGGCATTACGGGTCTCTTTTTGCTGACTTGGGTCGAGCAATAGTTTCAAACACAGGTTTTATGGGTATTTCCACTAAGGGGAAGAAGAGAGGTTCTCCCACGACCTGAAACTATTAAAAAAAAAAAAAAAAAAAAAAAAAAAGAACAAAACAACAAAATTAAATTAAAATACGAATAACAGACATGAATGTGACTCCCTTCCTCTTAACGGAAGGAAAAAAAATTAATAATGCTATCATCAATACCAAGTGAGAAGGAGCCTTTAAAAAGTTGCAAAAAAAAAAAAAAAAAAAAAAAAAAAAAAGAAAAAAACAAAAGAAAAAAACAAAAAACCAAACATCTCACACACCTTTTTCCTCCCGTCTCAAGATACTGAAATCAAAGCGCTCAGGTAGTATTCCCCGGTGCAGAGCCTGCCCCGCCGCTCCGTGGGGACACAAACCCAGCCTGCACAGTCCAGCGGGGATGCACAGCCTGTGCACATAGCCCTCGCCTGCTCTCCCAAACCGCTTCAAACGCTCAAAACAGCACAGTAACTGCAGACAGATGCATGGCTTTGATACCGTAATCTCTCCAGAAAGGCTTCTTAATATGCCAGCAAAAGTAGAGGAAGTTTACTCCTTTTGTCATCTGCGGAGCAGTGCAAAGGGGAGAGGAGAAGGATGCAAAAAAAAAAAAAAAAAAAAAAGGGGGCGGAGGGGTTCTTTGCAACTTCGCAAATCGCCAGTTCATTCACTCAAAGCGAGCCAGCGAAATCCGCACACAACACAAAGGGGGAGGGGGGAGGAGGGGAAATCCAGCAGCAACAGAAATTATCAACCTTATGTAATAACCTCACGCACAAAAATGCACTAAAACCACCCCGGCGCCACCAACAAAGCCTCCTGATTTGCCAAGAAGGCACGGGAAGTTTTTCTCCCCCTTTTTCCTGCAACAACGAGGTTGCAAGGACAGCAACTCCGCGCACTCTGCCACTTTTGCACTCCAACCTCCTGCAAACACGCCAGCTCTGCAGCTCGCCCAGCTCCGGTGAGAGCGGCTGCTGCCCTTACCTCGGCCGGACCCCCCACTCACTACCCACGGCCAGTCAACCACAGCCCCATTCCTCAGCCGAGAGCTCCGTTGCATCAGACATTGAAAAAAAAAAAAAAAAAAAAAAAAGAAAAAAAAAAAAAAAAAAAATGGTTTAAAGTCAAAAAAATCCAGTCAGCGTCTCCCTTCAGCTCGGTTAAGGTAACGCGAAAGGAAATCGTTCTGCTCGGTTCACAACAGCTGACGCCGAGACGGAGACCAAAAAGGGGGAAAAAAAAAATCCATGAAAAGCCTTATGATGAAACGCCGAGAAACGCGCCCGGCTCGGCTCAGCTGCGCTCCTGCCCCGCCCCCTGAGCGCCTCCAGGACTGTGCATTTTTCTACTCGGGAAATACATTAAACTTTAAAATGCAAAGCAGTAAAGAGGCACCTACAAAACACTGCGATCTCAATGCGACAGCTCCAAACCAAAACACAAATATCCTCCACAATTTTCTTCTGCTCAATGAGAACCCCATTCAGGCTCCGCTCTGCCCCTGCGCTCCCCTCCTCGCCCCATCCTTCCCAGTTCGGCAACTCAAACGCGATGGGGAATTGGATTTATTTGATTGGGGTTTTGTCCTGCAGCCCAGAACCTGCAGCTTCCTCTTCTTACCTCCGTGGTGATGGTGGTGGGTGTGCACGGGGGAGGAGTGGCGGGGGGAAGGGGAGAGGGAAAAAAAAAGGCAGCTGATGGTGTCTGTAGCACTTTCTGTGCCCGCCCGCCCGCCGGCCCCCGCGGCCGCCCCAGCCTCGCATCCACCCTCCGCTCGCAGACAGATGACTGTCACTGCCCGGCTTTGAATCGGCTGGGCATTATTAACCCCCCAAAAAGGCATTAAAAATAAAAGAAGAAAAAAAAAGCCGAGTTAATAAAAAGGAAAAAAAAAAAAAAAAAAAAAATCCACCAAAAAGAAAAAGCAAGCCTGACACGCTGGGAAACAGCGGGAGAATGGCGGGAGCGCCGGCCCCGCCCCCGCTCCACGCGCGCAGGGCGGGGCCGCGCGTTTGGCGCCAAAAGCCCCGTTCGCTCTTTATCCTCGGGGAGGGCGCTCGGAGGTGGCGGGGCCGGCCCTGCCCCGCGCCGGTCCCGGCCCCGCCGCGGCCGCTCCTCCCGGCCCCGCCGCGGCCCCGAGCTCCCGGAACGCCGCTCCGGAGCGGACCCTCCCCACCGCCCGCCGCTGCGACCGCGCGCAACCCCCCGGGGCAGCTGAAAATAAACAAACAAGGGCTGGGGAAGTGGCCGGGCGAGGCAGCCGCTCCGCTCCGCAGGCGGGGGGCGGCAGGCCCGTGGGGCGGCCCGCGCTCCGCGCCCCTCGCCGGCACCGCGCCCGCCGCGCCCGCGTTCCGCTGCGCACGGCGACACCTTGCGGCCGCGCGGCGCAGCGCAGCGCCGGGCTCCCGGCGCCCCCGCGCACTGCCCGGCGGCGGCACCCACCGCTGTCTCGCCTCCTTCCCCCGGCGGGGCCGCGGCGCGGCACGGCACGGCACGGGATGGCACGGCACGGGATGGCGCGGCACGGCACGGCGCGGGAGCGCGGCGCTCTCCTCGGCGGTGCGCGGCGGCGGCGCGGGTCCGATGCCGATGCCGATCCCGCCGCCGCTCGGGGCGGTGCCTCCGTGCTCATAGGCTGCAGGTTGAGGCGGGGACTGGGGCGTCGCTCGCAGCCGGCCGGTGGCGGCGGGCGCCGCTTTGTGTGCGGTGGCGCTGGGGCCGCCTCCCGTCCCGCCTCGGCGGGGCCGGGCCCGGGCCGTTCAAACGCGGCAGAGCCGGGCGTCGGTGGAGGCGGCTGCGGTGGGCGAGGCTGCTCGCCAGAGAGCGGAATAAACCCCGAGTGAGGCGAGGATGTGCCGTGTGTCCCTTCGCCTCGTCCCCTCCGGCAGTTTTGGGCAGGACAGTCCCGCTTCTCCCATGTGTGATCCCCCTTCGCATCCATGTCACGCTTCGCTGGCCAAACCTGGTCAGTGCCCTTTCAGTGCGGCAGAAAACACACCTGGAAGGTGAACCCTCTGCACCGCAGCTCCCAAGGGCGCACGATTCGAGCGGGGATGCTGCCGGTGACCTTTAGATACCCTGCTCTGTGGCATCAAATACTGGCGGGGGATTTGAGGCCAGCTTTGGCCCCCCATTCCTCCAAGGCACCTCGGACTCAGGACAGGGGAATTCATTGATTAGCAAATGTGCTCTCGGTACTTTGAAGATGTGAAGTCTTACGAAAGCACAAAGATTTATGAATTTCTTTTTGGAGGATTTGGCTGGCCAAAAGAAAGTGTGGGTGGTTGGGATTTTTTTCCCCCTCACGTTTCAGTAAACTTAAGCAGGTTGTAGCTTGTGAAGAGACATGAACAGTTAGTATTCAAGCCAGAATGTGCGAACAATTTATTTATTCTCATCAATCCATGACCTTTGTGGATTTAAACAATTACATACGATTTTCTCCTCTAATTATTTTTGTTTTCTATTTTGCCTCTAACGTTTTTATATATGTAAATATTGTTATGTCTATCCAGAAACTGATATGGGTTGCTACCTTATTTACTGTTAATTTAACACAATTTTCACCTAGATTTCCTCAAAAGCCTTTTTTTTTTTTTTTTTTTTTTTTTTTTTTTAATATGTATGTGCATGGGATTAAAACCATCAACTTCTAGGAAAGCTCTGTTGTGGTGTGTGATATCTTTTGTAGCACCCTGAATGAGAATATTAATGACCAATCTTTTAAAGTAACTTTGCCAAAAAACATCAACACAAAACAAAACCCCCCACAAACAGGAAATGGAAAACAGTGCACTGAGAAATTTTATTGTGTATGAGGAGTAACTTTGTTTAGGTAAAAAGACTTGTTAAAACCCCAGATCTATGGCTTTGTCTTCTACAGTTGAGAAAGACGTGGAAAGCTTTGGAAGGGCTGCACAAATCCTTGTGGTGTTTTGACTGACACTCACCTTGGGCTCTTTTATCAACACTTACGTTTCTTTCTCTGATCTATTTCGTCCCTGAAATGACATATATCAAGCAGCCTTAAGACAAATGAAAATCTGAAATTACTAGTAGCTACTGTAAATTTATTATTTTGTTGTTTCACTGGAAAAACTTGGGGATTAAGATCTGCTGATAGTAGAAGCGGGTCCCAATAAAAAGCAGTTGTGTAGCAAGTATGTAAAGGCAGTGTAAGAACTCATTATCTCGAAAAGGAGAAAACTAAGTGTAACAAAGTACATAAAAGTCAAAAGGATGCTTTTACTTACACAGCAGTAAGAGTCTGAGTGGATCCATTGGTCTTCAGTATGACCTAGCAAGGAGGCTGGGAAAGCCCTGTGCTGAGAGCTTGGATGACCTGGGCATAATACACAGGAAAGTTATGCTCAGGGCTACTGTACATCTGCCCATTTGTTGTCATTGATTCATTAAGAAATGCTGTGTGAGGCAAATTTCTCTGGCCACACACCCCTCTCATTCACCCTCCCAGCCTGCAACTATTAAGATCAAAAGAAACCATACTATTACTTGATATGTGTGCAGTTGTGTTCCTCAGAGGCACCTTCAGTACATTTCTGTTTTCTTTTCAGAAGTAATGTATGTATTCTCTTGTCTCCATGTTACACTATAACAGTTTTTATAAGTGGTCTTGTTAGTCAGGGCATGGAGAAAGTGACCAATACCCGTGTTTTGAGTGCACTTAGCAAAATGTGACAGAACTGGGATGGTTTCTATATGGTTCTCTATCAACCAGTAGAAGCTTCATGTGAAACTCTCTAGGGCTTGAAAGGGTGTAACTGTGAATGCTATGAATGCTTTTTTCCTTAAAAAAGACCTAATATAATTCCTGTTAGATATCACCAGTAAGATTTTCGGGTGGGTTAAGTATTTGGAGGTAAGTATTAAAGTTAACAGTTACAAAAGCTGTCAGATTTTTGAGCAGCAGATTTCTTCCTGCATACTTCATACTTCACTTCCTGTGCTGCTCCCTGCTGTGTAGCTGCTGAGGGTGTGTAATCTAAACTATTACTCTTGCTGATTTGCCTACATCCAGGTGAGACAGGCTTAGGGACTTGCCCAGTGTCACTTATGGAAACTGAAGCAGATTTCCCTGGTAAGCTGATTGTAACAGTCTGAGGTGGCAATTGCTTTCCCACAAGTTCTTGCAGAGTGCATCAGCACTATCCATTAAGGGGAGAATATAGTGCAGAGTCACAACAGCCTTTGGATGTCACAAAGGCCTGCAAAGAATACAGATGTTCTTGTGACATAAAAACTCTCAATTTCCAGCCACAATACCTCATGCTTGTATAATGTTTCACATGATCAAGACATTGAAAAAAGTGAGGTGTTTCACTTACAGTCACCACAGAGGTCTCTTAGCCAATCTCACCTGTGCATCCAGAACCTAGTAATCAGAGGACTAATTGTATTTTAGAACTAATTTTGAAACTGTATGATTCATAAGAAATAGTCTGATAATAGAATAGTACTGTGGCTGCTAAAAACAGAGGAGATGCTAGATTTATCTAGTGGTAAAGGTGGCTTAATGCTCCACCATCAGGTGTTCCTAGATACATCAGAAACCATCTTTCAAAAGGTGGGGAAAAGAAAAAGAGCTTTCTTCCTTCAGTGCTTTTTGTGTATGTTTGGGTTCTTCAAAAGCACTTGGTCAGACCAGTGTTTTATGTACTAGTCTTTTCCCTCAGCTTCCTTTCTAGCTGCTCAGGGAGCATTGGAAGATTTTCATTAAAACCAGAAGGTATAAAAATGTATTTTTTAGATTTGACAGAAGCTTATAGCAGTTTCTCAGGAAAACATCCTGCTTGCAACAGATTTTCAAACCCTATATATGGCTAGCTAAACATCAAAGCCTTGGTTAACTTACTGTTGCATTCTAAAGCAAAACAAAACAAAAATAACTCCAAAAAGTTGCAGGTAAGACCACTAAGTGACATGTTTCACAACAAGGCTGTTTATCTAGAATCACAGAATCAGTTAGGTTGGAAGACACATCTGAGATCATCAAGTCCAACCTGTGATGGAACACCACCCTGGCACTGAGTGCCATGTCCAGTCTTTCCTTAAACACCTCTAGGGATGGTGGCTCTATCACCTCCTGGGCAGTTCATTCCAGTATTTAATCACCCTTTCCATGAAGAATTTCTTCCTGATGTCCAACCTCCCCTGTCACAGCTTAAGATTATGTCTTCCTATTGCCAGTTGCCTGGGAGAGAAGGCTGATGTCTGCCTGGCTACAGCCTCCCTTCAGGCAGTTGTAGAGAGCCATAAGGTTCTTCTCTGAGCCTCCTTTTCTCCAGGTTAAACAGCTCCAGCTCCCTCAGCCCCCCTTACAGGGCTTGTGCTCCAGACCCTTACCAGCTCCACTGCCCTTCCATGGACCTGCTCCAGCCCCTCAATGTCCTTCCTGGATTGAGAAGCTCAGAACTGAATACAGCACCTGAGGTGTGGTGTCACCAGTTCCCTGTACAGGGGGACAATCCCTGCCCTGCTCCTGCTGCCACACTGTTCTGGTACAGGCCAGGTACCACTGGCCTTCCTGACCACCTGGCACACCCTGGCTCATGTTCAGCTGCTGTTGGCCAGCACCCCCAGCTCCTTTTCCCCTTGGCCACTTTCAGCCACTCTTCCCCAGCCTGTAGCCCTGCAGGGGTTGTGACTCAAGTCCATGACTTGGCCTGTTTGAACCTCATGATCTTGACCCATCCATCCAGCCTGTCCAGGACCCTCTGCAGAGCCTTTCTACCCTCCTGCAAATTGACACTCCCACCCAACCTGGGTGTGAGTGTCATCCACAAATTTGATAAAGGCTGACTAGGTATTCTCTAACTCAATTCTCCTCGACCATGGGAAAGTCTTCCAACATTCCATTTACCTGGTGTCATGGATATGACAGCAATAATAAATTTGTCTTTTGTTGGAATAATTTTTTAACTTCTGAAAAAAGTTAACAAAAGTAGTGCATAACAGTTGTTGGTTTTCCACTTTTTTTTTTTTTTTTTTTTTTTTTTTTTAATTATGGGGAATGTAATATGTGTTCCGCACACCGGGACTCTGGTCTGTATTACCATGCTGCAAATAAACAGTTTATTGTCATCTACCAGTAATTCTGAAAGTATCAGTGATGTTGATTTTTACTGTGTCCTTCAGCCACAGCAAATATGTCAGACCTCTTACAGGATTAGATGCCTTTATTAATAATCTCATCACAGGTCTTCAGTTTTTCTTTGAAAGTCAAGGGTTTGAGTCTTTTCAGTCCATATCCACCTCACTGCCTGTTAAAGCCAGGGAAGAACTCTTTGGAGAATTAGTTTAGTAAAGCCTAGGAGACTCATATTTTGCAATTC